>NW_005843153.1:77590-94776 GCF_000455745.1 Alligator sinensis | reverse complement strand
GATCGTCCCCCTATTATCGTTCATCACAACTGGATGACTCGCCGTTCCGACGTTCACCCAGTATCCTTACAGTGAATTCAATTATGAGTCTCTTTTGTTTTGTTTTGTTGCTGTTTCCTTTCTTTACAGGCCTAACTTCAGCCAAGCAGTAATCTACAGCCGCTTGATTGTGAGATCTGTCGAGCACCAAACTGCGGTTCCTTCGAGTCAACGGAGTGACAGCTATAAAGGAGACACCGAGGCAGCAAATGTCCGTCGACTCAGGACTTGCCATGGTGCTGCTTCTCTCTCATTTTTACTAAGTATTTTAATTGGCATTGTCTATTATAGGAGAAGATGGACGTCCCATGGTAACTATTTCATTATGCACTAACTAATAAACAAGGGGAGTCCCAAGCAGATGTTCTCCAATCAAACGATGATTAATAGTTGTTGTTATATGTTTAAGTTATTGTTTTTTATAGTTTGTTAAAAAGACCGGTCTGTTAAATTGTTTGTTTGTATATATATGTTGGTTGCTTAAGCTCCGTCAGGTCAGTGAATCCTGAAACAAAAATTCTCTATAACGTGCTCATGTGTCTAAAATTCCAGTTGTGCCGTCGGCAAGGGGGCATGTCACAACCCAATGATTTTGGTGCCTCGGCACGATGGAATTTTCCCGCCACATGAGAGCCTCTTGCACAGCAAGGTTTTTCTGCTGCAACAGAAAACCCCGGTGCAAGAGAGTTCCCGCCATTTGAATGCAAATTTGTGTCCCGCTATTGGCCAGTTCTAAATTATTCCTACGTGGCGGCTAGTAATTGGTTTGCTGGCCATTTAAAATTTCGTGCGACTTCCGCCCAAGTCAGAGAACTTTGAGCACACTGCAGAGTGCCTCTAAAGAGATTTGACTTGCGGCTAGCTGATCGATAGATTGATCACCTATCGATTCTTCTCCCCGTTGCCGAGCGCAATCCTTCAACATACCCTTTCCCTGCTGGCTTAATTTGCGGACGGATTAGCTGGCCTGAGCCTTGCCAGCTGGAGCAACTCTCGGAGTTGTTTAAGCGACCGAACCACCTGCATCACGGCTACAAGCGGCGTAAGTAAAGCTCTTTGCAACCAATACGCGTTGTCTGCCTCTCCATTCACCAGCCCGCCCAGTGACCGAGTAATTTCTAAATCACCTCGAGTCGACTCTGGCCGTCCGAGACAGTGGGCACAGTGAAACTACATCACCAACCACAACCACCAGTCAGGGGCTGTCTGCAGGACCAGGCCCTTTATGCAGCTGCTGGACCACATCCTCATGCGCCAGGACCCTGGGCAAAGCTGTGCCGCCTTCTCTGAAGAGGGGTGGGACTGCCACCTCACCTAGATGGAGGTCTGGCAACCCTGGTGCAAAGCACCCGCTGTCCCTCAGGGCTGGCAGGGCAGAGTTCTGGAAGACACAGGCACTGTGGGCACTGGCAGCCCAGGTGCCATTCATGTTGGTGAAAGCACCCTGGTGGTCAACAAAGGCCTGCAGCATGATGGAATGAAAGTCTGCAGGCTGTAGTAGGGGCAGTTGCTGTTGGGTGGGCAGGTGATGGGGATGTGGGTCCTTCCCAGGACCCCAACGCACTGGGGAAAGCCCAGGATGGAACCCCATCAACACTACCATGGACCCAGAGCACGGTGTGCCCCTGCACATTCTAGAGGGTGCTGCATATGTCCAGGATAGCCTCTCCAATGGTCACCTTGCCCACACCAAAGAGGTGGCCAACATAGCTCAGACTGGTGAGCATGGCCAACTTGAGCAAGGCAACAGCCAGCCAGGTCTCCACAGGGAGGCACAGCACATGGTGGTGTCCTGCCTCTCCAGGCATGGGTGGAGCTGGTTGAGGAGCTCCTGGAAGGATGCCCAGGTCATCCAAAATGAGTCCTGCCACTGTTCATTGTCCCAGGTGTGCTGGATGACACATAGCCACCATTCCTTGCTGGCTGTGTAGGCCCACAGGCAGTGGGGCTGAAGCCCTAGGGGCTTGTGGATGGTACTGATATCAGCATCCATGTGCGCATCATTGACATCCCTGCCAGGGTCTGGGTGACAGGCCAGGGGCTGGTCACTATTAGTGCAGGGGCATGGGGCCTCAGACCCAGTGGTGAGCTTGGCCACACAACATGGTGGGGCAGGCAGAGCTGAGACTGACCTGGCCCAAGTGGTGGTCACTGCAGCAATAAAGTATGGTGAGCAGAGTGGCAAGCAAGAGCCCAGGGTACAGGTTGTCACTGCTGGGACCTGGGAGTGGAGCAGCCATCACTCGGTGGGCACAAGCTCAGGTGACAGAGTCTGAGAGGGCTATGCTAGCATGCTGCAGACTGATCTGGGCCAAAGAAGCAGGTAGCCAGGGAGCATGGTGCACCTTTTAAAGAGTGCCTCTGGCCCCAGGCAACTGTGGCCAGAGCCTCCAGCTTCCCCTGGCTGCTGCAGAGGAAGTGGAGCAGGGCCAAAGGAAGCCAGGACCAGGCCAGTGCCATGAGGAGCAAATCTGCTCCCAAATGACTGCACGTGTAGACACTTGTCCAGGGTGGGTTTACTGTGCAGTAAATTACTGCACAGTAAACCCATATAGAATTAATTACACATGTAGACATGGCCACAGTATAACACTTTGCTTGCTTCTTAATGTCTTAGTCAAAGCCTGGCCTTCAAACATGGGCCAAGGCCTTCCCAAAAGGTCCACCATGAAGAGCTTCCAAAACAAATGTTTCGAGTGGCTTGCCCCAGTCCTCCACAAGAGGATAATTCTGACTGATGTAACACCAGTGTCCACTGAAAGGTCAGCTGAGGGGTTTTGTAGTCTAATACAAAATGGTGTCCAATACTGTATTATGTAAATCATGCCTTTCACAAGAGAGAGAACATTTTCCTTAGCAGTCTCCTTCTTGATGTGCATGTAAGTGACAAATAAATAGTCCTTCAGGTTTAAACAGGATACTTCATCTGCAGTTTCTTCCTTACTGTGGCCATCTGCACAAGGCAGTTATGACAATTCATCAGCATTGCTGAATGATATCCCTTTATAATTCTTAACAAGTATAGGAGTAAGCTAAAAGTAAGAAGTCCCAGCATTGCATATGAGTCGCAACTAGTGAAGGTCCCAAAATGGAAAGTACTGGGCAGTGATCAGTCAGTAAAGTAAAATGTTTGCACTATAGATAAGTATGAAACATATGCACTCCAAAGATAATACCAGAAGCCTCCTGCTTTAATTGTACATATTGACTTTCAGCAATGATTGGTGTTTGTGAAGCAAAAGCAATTGGTTTTGCTGTGCCATCATGAAAGATCGGGAAAAGGATTGCTCCCTCTCCACGTGGTATCATGTTGCATGCTAACTGCAATGAAAAAAATCATAAAAGCATCTCTCAGTGTCAGTAATCTCTTCGCCCATCAACCCAAGTTCTATTTTTAAAACTTTGGAGTGTTTTTTCAGTATTTATTGAAGGCCCTGAGGTGCCTTCCTGACTGATTTTTATCTTCACCCTCAGCTTCTCTAGCCAAGAACTGCCAAACAACAGTAGATAATTTCCTTCAACCACATACATGGGTAAGTTGGCCAACAAGTTGAACAGTTATCTGAAGTAGCCCCTTTGAGGCTGCCTTTTCTCCAGTGTTAGTCTTCAAAATTATGGAGATTTTCTTCAACAGTACCTGTGACAGGGTCTGGTTATGCATTGATGCAGATATTAGGGAAACAGTGCACACATTGTTGATTAGCTCCATTATTATAGGAACTCCTTCAATTAAAGGTGTGAGCAGATGCCAACTTTTATCAATGTTTCTGATAGCATATGAAATTCCAGGTCTTGGTTAAGATCACCTGAGTTTTGGTCTTCTTTTATATTATATATTCTGGACTTATGTCCTCTTCTGAATCCTCCCTAAGAGATGTCTTCTTGGGTGGATGGTTACAAGATATTACTGGCTGTTGAACTGTGCAACAGGCCACAAGCACATATCCTTTTTACAGTGTTTCCTGAGACTGACTAAAGCATACCCAGCAATCTTGATTGGTATGTGTACTTCATATACAACAGTCACATGAAAAGTCCCTTCATTTCTGTGTTCCTAGGTGTCATCCTCTCAAGCAATGCCCCTTCCACTCCATCCAAAATTCCAGGGAGCCCTTCTTAGCAGTTTCCACAGTAACCACTACTTCCATAACCTTTTTTAATGTAACTCCAGGATTTGGTCACTGTGCAACCCTGCAATAAACTGATCTCAGGGGGTATCACTCACCATTTCTCCAAAAATTACCATGCTCTGACAACTTCCTTAAAGCAGCCACAAACTGTGTTACTGACTCCTCATTCTCTTGAGCTTTTTGTTGAAATTAGTAGTAGTCTGCAATCGTTGATGGGGTAGGGGAAAAATAAACTTGCGTTGCAACAATAATTTCTGCAAACGTGGCCTGTTTTGGCAAGTTCTGAGACAAAAGGACCCATAATAGAAGGTTGCAATCCATTGTCCTTCTTGAATAGAGCTTTCTATTGGAAGAGCTTTCTTTGGAAAGTTAAGGATACACTACCCAAATCATATGAATCAAATTCACAACCACTCATTAACTCTTCTGGGGTTAATCTTATCCTGCATTATCACCAATGTCAAAGGTCCAAGGCACTTATCTTGTGTTGCTCATTGTGCAGGGAAAAGAGCATAACAACCATCAGGACTGGTCAATTTATTGTTCTAAGAAGGAACCAAAACTGAAAGTAAAATGGTACCTGGGGAGACAAGCAAAGTTGTAGCATGTAATGAGCAATTAACAATGCTGTATATCACAAGTATGAGGACTGGGACTCAAAAAAAGGTCCAATTCTCAGCTGAGCCAGAGACTCTTTGCATGACCGTAAGTAAGTCAACTCACTTGCTCCCTGCTTATGAAAAACATAGCCAGAAGCCTCTTACCTCCCAGGGGCTTGTGAAGATCAAACTCTCCAATGTCTGAGAGGTGTACTTGGTAGTCGTGTTGGTATGAGACAAAAAGACATACAAAAAACTAGAACTTTTGGTTCCAAAATGATATCTTTTATTAGACCAACTGGAAAATGGCAAGAAAACTGTCCTTTTCTGCAAGCTTTTGGGATCAAAGTCTCGTCGTCAGGCTCTGGGAAAAGTGTAGATGGTACAAGATGGTAAAAAGACCCAATAGATAGGTTTATTTCCTACCTATGGGGACTTTTTACCGTCTTGTACCATCTACACTTTTCCCAGAGCCTGACGACGAGACTTTGATCCCAAAAGCTTGCAGAAAAGGACAATTTTCTTGCCATTTTCCAGTTGGTCTAATAAAAGATATCATTTTGGAACCAAGACCTCTGGTGTCTGAGAGGCACTCAGGTATTATAGTGGTGGGACAGAGAAAGAGCTAAATGGATAAGCTTTCTATACACTTAATGCATGAATTAACTAGGCACAAGGATACAGTGAAAGATAAGAGGCCTGTAAAATAAATGCATTCCCTACCACCAGCATCAGCGTGTGCAGGTGAAAGGGATACTACTCAGCACTCTGAGTGCACTAAGTTACCCACCAAAGACGGCAGAGTGGTTGGTGCGGGGAGTATCATGGCAAAGTTGTAAAAATGAGGAGGCAGTAATAGAGGAGTAAAGTATGGGAGATGAGGAGGAAATGATAGGAAAGAAATGGTGAAGGGGTAACACTGGAGGATGGAGGGCTGTGGGTGAAGTGAAGAGGTGATGAAGGAGGGAGGATGAAAAAAGACAAATGCAGTGGGAGTTGATGGAGTGGGAGAGACGAAAGGAGGACAGTAGGAATGGGAGGATGGGGAAATGAGGCAAAGAGCATGACGATAGCTAAGAGATAAGTTTGTCTTGGTGGATGCTGAATGATGAGATGGATGAGATCAGTGCAGGGGAGGGCACTAAAGCTGTATCTTAGTTTTGATGTTTACCGAAAGCTGAGAGGTATACTGATTACAGTACTGGTAGTTCTAAAATGGAGCGTGAATCTTGTGATTGTTACTTTTTACTGCTTCTATTAATTTCCCAGCCTCCCCTTTCCCTACCAAAGACATACCAAGAAATGGTGTTGCCTTTTAGAGGTGGAAATAATGGCAGTAGGCTGAGGCTAAAATCCTGTCATGTCTAATATGAGATTCGAGAGCCTGGTGCAGGCACACATTTGTCACAGCAGTGACATGTAGAAGTACAGCACCACCTTTCCCTGCAGTCCCAGCTTCTGTGAAATTAGGGACCAGATCTTGGAAATCAATATGCCTCTTTAGGAAATGTATTTCCTTCATTTATGTATTACATAGCATTTTCTCCTTCACATGCCCTTCTCTAGTTCCCTATCCCAGTGTACTGTAACTGAGGAGTTTTTTGCCAAGCAAAAAAGCCTGTGGCATTTTGCTGCCCTGGGCCAGAACTTGTGACATGGCTCCCTGTCATAGGCTGCAAATCTCTTCCCCTTCCCCCACTGCAAGAGATCAAGCTGCCTATGCTGATCCTACTACAGATACCATGGTGCAGGCTGCTGCCCTGCTCATCACAGTGGTATGATCAGCCACTTTTGTCACAATGGCAGCTGTTTTTGCTCAATCTCCCCCCGCCACACACACACAAAGGGAGCACCTGGAGCTGCTGCCCCAGTCACCCGCCTTAGCTATGCTACTGGTGCTGCCTGTTCCTATGTGCCACCCAGACTAGATTATGGCTTCCCAAGATAGATCTAACCTCTTTGCAAGCTGGATCCAGTCCAGGGCCCATTGGGTGCTGACTCCTGAACTAGAGAATCAGTTCAAAAGGCATAGGAGCAGATCCAAGATAACCTTGGAGATGTCTAAACAGGACTTAGATGGAATTTAGGGTGAGTGATAAGAGGACCTAAACAACGTGTTTTATTTACCCAAATCCAAGATAACTTTGAATATAAGAAGCCCCCATAAAAATTAGATTCTATACCCATCTCATCACTTGCCTGTCCCCCAGTGCCTGCATCCCTGGTGCCTGCCCCCTACTGCCTGTACCCTTGCTGCCTGTCCCCCACCATTTGCCCCTCCCAGTGCTTGCCCCCCTGCCTGCCCTCTTTAGCTTCACCCCCACCCCTGCTGTCACTTATCTTCAGTAGTGGTGGTGGCAGTGGCTCTGGTTCCAGATCAAGGCACGGAGCACATGGTGGCTCCAGCCCAAACTCTGGCCAAGCAGCAGCAATAGCCCTGGCCCCAGCCCTGGACTGCCTCATCCCAGACCCACACTGTCACCTGATCCATGGATTCTTGCCCCTGCTCAATCCCTGAATCTGCACTGCTGCCTGCCCCCAGACCTGCACTGCCACTTGATCCCTGACCCATACTGCTTTCCATGCACTGCTGGCCCTGAACCTGGACCCAATGCAGTTGCTGCAAACTCTACAGTTGCTGATTCCAGGCAGCAGTGTCAGTGAAAGCTTCAGCTTCAGCTCCAGCTTCAGCCCTGATTCAGGGCAGGTGCCAGCTCTGGCTCTGGCCCCAGGCCCAGGTCAGGCCTGGAATCAGAAGCACAGAAGCCGCCTGCCTCAGGCCAGTATTCAAATCCAACATGAGGATTTTTTCCCCATATTGACCATAAAATGATAGAGTTCAAACTCCTACTTTCCTATGATCCTTTGTCGAATGGAGAAAAACCCCTCATCTTGGATATGAGTAAATGTGGTAAAAGGAAACTAGAATATCACGATAAAACATACCCCCTGAATAGCATCTCATGCTTGTTTTGTTTGGTGAATACCAGCCAAAATAGGAAGGTCTTACAGACTTCCAGAGGAGGTCTATACCAGGGCTGCGTGAAATTTCAGCAGCAGTTTAGTTTCAGAAATATTTTGGGCCATTTCAGCACCCAAATTACCAAATCTGAATCAAAATGGAAAGCTCAGAAACATCTCTGAAACAAAACAAGGCATCCGAAACGTTTGAGAAACGTGTTGGAAAATTTTGGAGTTTTCAAAGCCGGGCTTGCAGGGAAACAGGTATACACTGCTGCCCTGCCATGCGACTCAGCTCCACAGGGAGCAGAGATCCATGCTGGAGGTCTCCTCAGCCCCGCTGCCTACCCTTCACTGCCCCAGCAATGTGGGGCTGCATGGGGTGGGCAGCAGCAGCGAGGAGAACCCAGCACAGATCTCTGGTCCCTGCAGAGCCAGGTTGTGCAGCAAGACAGTGCTGGTCCTTGCCACAGAACCTGGTTCCACAGGGAGCAGAGATCCAGGGCTGCATGGGGAATACAGTGGTGGTGAGGAGACCTCATCATGGATCTCTGCTTCCTGCAGAGCCAGGTCACACAGCAGGGACCAGCACTGCCCTGCCACATGACTCGGCTCTGCAGGGAGCAGAGATCCATGCCAGGGGTCTCCTCACCACTGCTGCCTGCCCTGCGCTGCCCCAGCGACGTGGGGCTGCGCAAGGTGGGCAGCAGTGGTGAGGAGACCCCTGGCATGGATCTCTGCTCCCTGCAGAGCTGAGTTGCATGGCAGAGCCCAGCAGGCTTGCTTGCCACTCTGCACTGATTCCCTGCCCCGTGACCCAGCATGACAGGGAACAGAGATCCGCGCGGGGGTCTCCTCACCTGCACGGAAGGTAGCAGACCTCTGCCTCCCCCAGATGAGCCACCCACGGCCCCATCCTGCTCCCCGCTGGGGCCCCAAGCCCCTGGTCCCAAGCCCAGCCTGGCAGGATAGGGCTGTGTGATGCTTGCACCTATTTGAAACAGATTCAGAGGAGATTTGGCAGAGCTGAATCTCCAAAACAGATTAGTCCAAAACAAAACATGACAGTGGTCCAAAACACTGAAATGAATCACTGTCCTCCAAAACAGCCAAATCCAAAACTGAATCGAAACACAGCTGTTTTGCATAGCCCTAGTCTAAACCCAGGCTCTGGTGATCTGCGAGAGGGAGGAAACTCTAATGCTGAGGATAAACTGAACAATTAAACAGTCCCTAAATGTCACTGACTGGGAACCAGTTCACAGTTGTGTGAAGTGCTGTGGCTCACTGATCTTGCAGTTTGTCTATCTGTGCACTCCAGGTTCAAACTGCATGTAAACCATTCTAAGGGTTAGATCACAAAAGAGATCCATATAATTCCCAGAAGCTGCCAGACTGCTTAGGCCCCTATATTCTTGAGGGGATTCCAGTTTTGGTCTAAAAAGTCCACTAGGCATTTAGACCTAAGATTCTGAACATTGTCAGGAGCAAGCCAGGCCAACCACCTAGATATTTCACTCCCACCAAAGCTCTGTTGCAATTTACATAGGGTATTTGGAGGCACTTAAATTCCACCTAATTCCCCAGTTCTTTAAGCAAGGATAGAACATATGTAGCAACTGTTTGATGCAGAGCGCAATCATGCATGCATCTTAGTATGAAACACAGCTTGAAAAGGAGTTGGTAGTTGCACCTTTGCCCTCCTCAGAAGTTTACCAGTATCCACCTATGGCTGCTTTCAAGCTTCCAGTCTCCAGCATGCTTGGGAATGGCCATGAAGGATGAAACTGAAGAGGCCTCACTGGCACATTTCCACATTAAGACCATGCCTAGGGGAAGGCTGGGGAGTGCTTGGGCTTGGATGTGCTGCTACTGTAATATGGACAAGCCCTAAAGGGCCAATGTAGCCCCTGGTTTAGTACAACCCAGCACAAGTGTACAGTAGATCAACAGCTAGGGGCTCTGCTGCTAGGATATGATTCTACCCTTCCCGTTCTTCCTCCTTGGAGACTGTATTAAAGAAGGGCAGACTATGATATTCCACAGGGGCCTTCATGTCCCCTTTTCAGCCCCATTCAGAATATGGCAAACACATAGCCACATTTCCCTAACTACTGTGACAAGGAGAATTATCAGACCACTATAACTAGGTTTTACTATTAAGATTTCACTGCCCAGATATGGGGTTCTCAGAAAGCAATCTCCTTGACATTGCTATTGGAGACAATGTTAGGAGGTTTGTTCTTTAGAGAGGAACTGGCTGATGTTGTTGGAGAGCACAAGAGGACTAAGGAAAGAAGCATGAGTTTTTCCTGATGATTGCTGTTGTCCTGCTCATCCCATATCATAGAATCATAGGGTTTGGAGGGCAACCTCCTAAACAAGGGGTTGTCAACCAGGGGTATGTGCACCCCCAGGGGTACTTGGATAGGTCCTAAGAGGTATGTGGGGGTGGCCCAGGGGGCGGGGACAGAGTGTGTCCTGGGGCGCGGAGGCAGCGTCTCCCCCAGCACATTCCTATACCCCCATAATGTGGCTCAAGTTGTCTTGTGCAGCCGCTGGTGAGGCTTGATCAGGAACAAAGTGTGACTCTCCCCTGTGCTTCCCCAGCCCCTCCTGGCCACGCTGTCCCAGGGCAGTGTCGCAGTGTGCCATATTTAGCCCTGTTACATGGCGGAGGGGGCGGGGGAGGGACGCGCCAGCATTGCAGCATTCACGAGCTGTGCCTGGTACCTCAAGGTATGTAGAAAAAACATTTAAAGCTGTGTCTGTGTCTGAATCAGCATCGAATCTTCAGATTTAGATGCGGCCGAATCGAATCAGGGACAGTGATCCAAATCAACAAATTGAATCACTGTTCCCAATTCGGGCAGAATCCAAACCTGAATCGAATAGGGCCCACTTTTCACACCCCTATTACACATTGCACATGTAGTAGTACTGAGCTGCAAATGGTCTAGAAGATTTTCTCAACTAGTAATCTAGGCTTCCAAAGAGAATAGAAGTAAATTACTTTTATTATAACATTTCTCTTGTTTCTGGAAATAAAAATACAACCAGAAGACAAAACTTAAAAGAGATGTCCAGAACAAAAGCAGGCATAACACGTGCAAGAGTGGCTCAGCAAGACTCTTGTGTCTGTTCAGGGAGATAAATTGCAACAAATATTATGCGACTATCTTTACTTTCAAGATAGATAACATGATCCTAAATGAGGAAACAATTATCCTTGTTAAGAAAATAAATGAATGTCCACATTCAAATGGCATTGACCACCGGGGTGGGAGGCTCACACATCTGGAGGTGGCTGATAGACAGCAGGAGTGCAATGCTTAGAAGAACATACATGAAAATCATAGCAGGTGGGATCAGGCCAGAGCTACAACTTGCAGGTCCCTGTGCTAATGTTTGAACCTGAGAACTCAGCAGGCGTGCCAAAACCTAGGGAGGAACTGTCCTTCACCAGGTCATAAACTTGCATCCAAGGGTGCTCCAATCCCTCACCATGTACCATATGCAGAATCTATCCCTGATCCCTGGAGTAAACAGGAGCTGTACCCTTAAAACCCTTCCCCCCCTGTAAATGAAGGAGCATTACAAGACAGCCAATCTCTGTGTATGTGGGTTCTGTTTCTAGAGGTTGTAGCATGGCTGCTGGCTGTAAATGTGTCCTACAGAGACCTTAGATCAAGGCGTTGCAAACTGCACTCTCAGGAACAGCAAGTCGGAGCATGACGGTTCTGCTGTGAGCTTCCTGCAAGGTGCTGGAATCTATTCAGTTGTGCTTTGAATCCTGGCATTCAACTGGTGATAATAAAAACAAACCCCAAGGTGTTAAAGAGGCTGAAAGAGAATTTCTGCCCCTACAACTGCTCTTTTTTTTTTCTGTCTTCTCTCTCATGAAATCCAAAATTCAGTTTCCAAGTTGCCACAAGGCAGGCAAGACTGAAATGTCTGATGTGAAAAACAAATTTTTACAAACATTTCACAGTGCATGCGTGATCAGGGTAGGTGCAAAGCCTGCTGGAAAATCCTTTGGCAGAATACTGCTGAACATGGAGAATCTCCTGTAGGTTAGGTGGGATAAGCTTGTATTTCTGGAGCAGAAGGTCATGAAATCTTTCCCCAACATCTGACATGCGCAGTTAGCTGACAGCTATCGTGTCTGTACATGTATGTTTGTAACCATGACAACAGAGATATCAAGCTTCTTCTCTTACATTTGTGGAAACACTGGGGCCTACTACACATTACATATATTACATAATTGACTGGTTAATTGCACAATAAATTTAAACCAGCCACACACACAAAGTAAGACAGGCCACAAGTGCAAAGTAATTATCTCACAATTAACTAGTTAATCACATGATACATTTAGACCAGCAACATATGCAAAGTAATTATCACATGATAAAATGATTACCCAGCTATAAAAAAGCCAACTAGTTATAAGTTGGTGCTTGAAAATGTGTAACAACTCTATAGCTGGTTTCTATCTAGCTTTAATTTGAACATGTAGCAAGGCTGTGAATTTTCAATTACCAGAAGTGATAAATCATACTTTCCAAGCTAAAGGCAAGAAAAGGGAGGGATTATGACAAAATGAGAGATAAAAGTAGAGGCATTTAGGTTGTAATGATTACAAAATATTTACTGTAAGGAAAACTAACTTGGTATCTGATCAACATCTGCTATGTGACTGACCTGGTGATTCATCAGCAATTCTACTTTAAGATGGGAACTCATCCATTAGATTTAGTATTAGTTCATAACAAAATGACTGTGCCACAAGTGTGATGCAAGTATAAAAAAGGCAGAAGTGATCTCTTAGTGAATCAAGTAAAGATATTTCCAGGAGAGATAGGACAGTATAGAGCATGTCTACACATCACCCTACGTCACCGTAGCACACTATAGCAGTGTAGCGATCACAAGAGTCTACACAAGACTTTCAGCTACATCACTGTACTGGCGCACTCCTCTGTTTTACTGCGCCACTATGATGACATAGTGATGAAATCTAACTGTGCATTGCATACATGGTGCAGTATGGACGGTCACTGCACCATGCTTTAGTACTTCCAAAAGGACCAGCAACAGTGCTGGTCTCCCACTGCCTCTGGGCATGCCTCCTGCCTATCTCGTCTGCCATGCCTTGTTGTTAAGGAATTAAGATCTTAATTAGGTGGAAAGCTGCCCACTCTGGGCCCTGGTGTCTAGGGCCTTGAGTACACACTCCTGCCTCCGCTTATGTGTCCCATGCATCACAGATGTCTCTAACAATTGTGTAAAGCTCTGGCCTGAGGCCAGGCCCAACTCATTACACTATTAGGCTTCTCACTACCTGCCCTGTTACGAGCCACACACATACCACCTCCCTCTCACAGAGGCCTCTCACACTCCAACATCTCTCACATGGTCTCTCTCATACTGCCTTTGTTGGACTCCTTTTCTCCGGGGCCACACTCACCCTGCCTTCACACAGAGGGTCCTCAGGTTTGATTCCCTTCACTCCCTGGCCACCAAGTGCACCGCCTGTTGGGCATCTCCTGCTACCCTCATCCAAGCAAGCGCTGGGAGGTTTGCAAAATAAGGGCAGAGTCTGCACATTGTCTCATAGCAGGGTATCTCCCCCCAGCTACTCTCCATACAGGGCTGCTGATTTGCCCCCCTTATTTCTCCACAGCTTCTCCTCTGCTGCCTTCCAATCAGACTCAGGCCCACCTGTGGCCTCAGTTGCCTGAAGGCTTACCTGGACCAAATTCGGTCCCCCAAGTTAATGGGTCCTCAACTCATGCCCCCTACTTGCAGGGCCTCCACTCCATACTCCACCCCCTTCTCTGGGGCCCAGGGCCGAACACCTCCACAGGCTCAGGTGACCCTCGTTGGCATGCTTGGCCCACCTCTCTCCTTCTCTCTCCAGGGTCTTACACCCTAAAGGGCTCAGGTGCCACCAATGGGCATGCCTGGCCCCCATTTCCCTCTTACAAGGGTCTTGCACCCCCAGACAGGCTCAGGTGCCCCACATGAGTGTGCCTGGCCTCACTACCCACTTCAGGCCTTGCGTCCCATCAGGCCCAGGTGTCCCACATAGTCATCCCTGGCCCTAACTCCCTCCAATGTTATTAGTAACCCACCAAATGGTGGGAGCAGGGGTTATTAAGGCACCCCAACCCAGCTTTCACCAGGATGGTCCTCAAATCTTGCATTTGCTGGCCCTGCCCCACAGGCCACCAGGCCTCCCTGTCCTGGCAGGTGTACAGTTTTAGGTCATGCCCAGGACCAGGAGCCTCCAAACTACCCCATAGCTCCTGCCCTTATCTACATGTTGTCTCCAGAGCAGCAGCTCTACTGGGAAATGTTCCTTCCTCAGAGCCAGGCAGCAACTGCTGCCTCCAGCCCTGCTGGCCTGAGTTTTAAGACGGCCACTCATCAGGACTGGGCTGCACCTGACTGCTGCCTGGCCCAGTTCTTAAAGTGGCAGAGCTCCATGAGTGCTTTGACATATGCCTTCCCCCTTGAAATGTTTCCTGGAGAGGGCTTTCCATGCTGCTCAGCCCACAGCCCTGCTGCTCCACCACACTATCCATGTTCAAGAAAGCTGAATTTAAAATGGAACAGGTATGGAGAATGGCTACAAAAGGGATTAGGGGAACAGAGAACCTATGGTATGAGACAAAAGAGGAATAAAGGATAAAAGGGGGACAGGAAGGATCTTTGATAGTTGTCAATAAATACATCAGTGGTAAACACCATTAAAAGAGAATGTTTTAAGCTAAAAGGCAATTTTGACACAAGAACAAAGAGGTCTAAACTAGACACAACTAAATTCAAACCAGAAATCAGCAGGTGGTTTCTGACCATTTACACAATAAGGTTTTAGACTTCCGTTAAAGCTAGAGGGAAAACCCCCCAAAATATTTGTAAGAAGGAATATGATCAATTAATGAAAAGTATTTCACAGTCTAGGTTCCTGTAATAAGAGGGAACTAGTTGAAGTGACCTACAAGGTCCCTTTTGGTGTTCCTATTCTCATATTAGCTGCTTTCCACAATTGCAACCAATAAAGGGAATTTTCCACACAACACTTTATGGGTGCCCAAGCTACGTGTATTCAGGCTAGGTCAGCAACTAAAGCAATCTAGCCAGAGCAGCACAAAACCCTTCATTAGGTAACAGTCTTTCAATACCTGAAGGGTGACTGTAAAGAGAATAGAAATAAACTATGTTCTGTGGCTGTAGGAGACAGGACTAGGAGCTGTGGCCTCAAACCATAAGGAAATTTAAATTGGAGATTAGGAAGAACATTCTCACTATGAGGGTGGTTAAGCATTGAAACAGGCTACCTAGAGACATTGTGGAATCTACCACTAGCAATTTTACAGGGCAGGTTAGCCAGACACTTGACTAGGATGGTGTAGTTAGGGATTACCTTGATTTGATGAGTGGCCTGAACTAGATGATCTCATGAGATCCCATCCAGCCCTATTTTCTTATGATTTGATGCACTAATTTAGCTTGCTTCTTGGCATAGCAGATAAACAGTCATGGAGCTTCATGATGCTATGGCTAGATGGCTGCTGATACCTGAAGTAGTTTGCTTACAGCGGATTCAGGAATTTCTATGAGGTTATGGTAGTAGGTGCAATCAGGTGCTCTGAAATGGATTTAGAACCCCAGGAGGAACTTCCTAGAGGGGCTGATCTAAACCGGCCAACATGGCGATGCCTGAATCACCTGCAAATCACCTGCAAATTGGAAGATCAAAAAACAAACATGAACAAATGGGGCTATTCTAATGACATAAATATATATGAGTGGGGTGAAGTGCACACTATGGAGCATCTGCTCATTTGCCAACTCTTTGGTGGGACCTGTATGAAGGAGGACCTTGATCCATCAGTGAAAAACTCTGTAGCAGAGTAGTACTTGTCCCTGCTGTGGAGTTTATTAGTTTCATGCACCCTTATATGAGTGCACGTGTAAATGCTGAGATGTTTACTGTGCAGTTAGTCTTACTGTACAGTAAACGTCTCATGTAGATGCATCCTCAGAGTAGCAGCAGCAAAATGAGTCTGAGCAACTTCCCCCAAATAACTGAGTGGATAGGGTATGGATATGGGAAGCTAGAGGCCTCGGATTTTATGCCTCTCTCACTCAGAAGGGGTTTGAACCAAGTTCTTTCTGACCTACCAGTGCAGCACTTCAACCACCACAGTGCAGGCCAGTTTTTACCCAGCTCCCTATCTGGCTTGCTTTTTAAGCCATCCCTCTTGTCAGCCATGAGAAGGGAGGCTTGTGAGAGAAATCTGGGGCAAAGTGGATAAGCCCAAGTCGTAAGGTGAGTGGCTCAGTGAAGCAGCTGCAGACCTGCCTGGGAGAGTGCTATGATTCATAGATTCATAGATGTTAGGGTCAGAAGGGACCTCAATAGATCATCGAGTCCGACCCCCTGCATAGGCAGGAAAGAGAGCTGGGTCTAGATGACCCCAGCTAGATGGTTATCTAACCTCCTCTATGGGTTCTAGCTGGGTTCTTTTCCCTAGTGGATTATAAAGTTTCCTGCTGTGCTGCCCTCAATGCTTTTTTCCCAATGACCATGTCAAGGGCTAAGCTTCAAAAGGTGCACTAGAGGCAAGCCTGCATAATGCCTGACCTGTGATGTGGTACTTAGAGTGCTGTACTAGGAAATGAAATAGGCCTGGATCTAGATCACCTGGAGTGGGGGGGGATCTTGAACCCAGGACATCCAGCTTACTAAGTGTGCTTGCTAACCATAACTCCCCCTCCCCCACAGAAGCAGGGGTAGAGGGGAAGCTTGCCCTGATGTCCCCTCCGTCCCCCTCCACCAGCACCCCATGCTGCTGCTGCCTCCAAGGAGCAGGCGGGGGGGGGTGGGGGTGAGTTGCCCAGGTACAGAACCATAAGTAAGGTATAAGTAAGAGGCTGCTGGCCTTGCCCCCCCACTCCATGCCCTCCATCCCCACTGTCATGGCAGTGCTCTGCCCCGCCGGCCCTCAGCCCTGCTCCCTGGAGGCAGTGCTCTGCCATGCCACCGCCTCCTGTCTGTAACGCTCTTGAAGCATTCTGATTGGTTGTTTCAGTAACCAATCAGAGTGTTCGGAGAGTGATATGGACAGACAGACTAAGCCCTTTATTATATTAGAATAAGCTTTATACTGGGTCAGACCATGTAAAGAAGATATTTTTGTTTGTATTCCATCTACTTCTCAATAATTTCATTGCATATCCCTTAGTTGTGAGGGCTATGTACCCCAAGTGCATGATAACCATGGTCATTTGGACTAGGGTTCAGGCTGAGATGTAAACAAAGCTGCCCTAATGCCTCTGGTGTCTGAAATGTCAAAGGATCTCCTCAAAAGGGAGCATTCTGGATTAAAAGAACCCAACAGGGGGTTGATTTTGTGTCAAAGTCTCTGTTCTATCTTGGGTT
>NW_005843153.1:75887-77559 GCF_000455745.1 Alligator sinensis | reverse complement strand
AGCAGTTTCTTTGCGAACACATCTCTAAGGAACCAGGAGCCCAGACAAGCTATTTTTATGAGTGTCAGTATCATTGCTCCCTGGGGTTAGGTTTCAGTTGGAAGAAACTGTTTTTTTGCTGACATCTTAATACCTAAGGGAGAGTTTGGGGCTCTCAGAGGAGTGAGTGAACATAGCATATGGCTTTGCCAACTGTCAAGGAAATATGATCCATCTAAATATAAGAACTTAGGGATTTATACTTTTGCTTTATACATTACAAGTTAATTTTAAATAATGACTCTTTCTTCACACATACACTTACCATTTATGGTATGCCCAAATTTCCACTTTGAATAGGCCTTGATATTGCTGTGTAGAGTATGAAGCCTTCTCAGGGAAGAAGTCTCTTAATAAACATTACATGTAGAGTGGTTTCTTCCAAAAGAATAACAAATATTTCTCACTCCAAGCCAATGACATTGATAAGCAGTCTTTATTTCTCGATTTACCTTTCTACTTCTCACTCACAATAAAACATAGCAAGTGAAATGTCCAGAACTATCACCTACTGTAGAAAAGTCTCAGTTTTCTTCCTAGGAGACATTTCTGACTCATTTACATTTCAATGGGAGATTAATTTCTTTATTTGGTGAAAAGTTTTGAGAAGGGTAGAAAATGCCACACATACAAATCTTCCATGAGGTACAGTATGTTGTCAAAGATTTATTTAGGAATATAAATTAATCATAAATTAAATATAATGTTGGTGCCAGAAATAAATAGCTGCAGTGGCTAATTTGGCATTATGATCTTAATTATCTATAGGCTTATCTTTAATCTAACAGACATTCATGAAGCAAAAAATTTCTATGGAAAGTTTGATTAAATTTAAAATTATATGTTTCAATTAACTATCTGTATCAAGGCATACATGTCCTGCCTTCTCTCCAGCGGGGTGATATCATTTATATCATTTAGAAAGAAGAGGCTGGGGTCAGGATGGTCTTGGAGTACATATCTTTAAATAGAAGAGAGAGATGTGGGAAGCAGGTAGTTAGGAGACTAAGGGGAAATAAGAGTGGCCCCTTGCACTCATGTTTCAGCTTATCTAGGCTTTTGGTCAACTACTTTCTACTTATTCAAGCCCCAGCACAGGTGAGTAAGGAGTAGAAAAGAAAAGCAGGGAATGACTTTGCTCCATTTCTCTCAACCCAGCACATAGACCAGCACCGCTCAGTTAGTGCAGGGGTGTCATAACTGACTACTGTGATAAGTCAGCAACAAATTTTCTCCTACTCTGCAGCAAGACAGAAGCAAAGAAGAAATTGTATCAGGGCAGGGTCTCTGAGTTACGTTGTTTTCAAGAGCTATTGCAAGGTGCTGCATCTTACATAACACTCCTACTGCAGAGCTCTGCCTAAGGGCAGAAACCAACCCCGTGTTAGTCCCCTTCTTACCTCTTAGGGAAAAGGTATTGTGTACATATCATGATGCTAAATCCATGATGTTAATCCCCAAGCTAAAGGGCAGAAATGTGATGATATGGAGCAATGAAGCTCAATCTTTTAGAACGGGGGAATGGGTGTTTGTGACCCAACCCCATGTGGGCCACCACTCTCTTCCAGTAGGAGAGATGAGGAGAGACATGGCTGCCAATGTCAGAGGGAAGGGAGGAAGGGAGGTAGCTAGA
>NW_005843153.1:72085-75877 GCF_000455745.1 Alligator sinensis | reverse complement strand
GTAGGGAAGCAGTGGGGCAGTGGAAGCCAGGGAAATGGCTGCTCTGGGCTGAGCTGCTTGATGATAATCCCATGTCTCAGATTCAATCCAGTCACTCTGGGGGCTGGATCCAGCCTGCCAGCCATAGGTTGAACATCACTGATATAGAGGCCTTCAATCTAGCACCTGGAGTATAATAAATTTACATTACTAGAAGTTCAAGCTACACAAATTTATGCTATGGACAGAAGTACATTCAAAGCACTTCAATTTCTGCCTTTATTTGAAGTACTTTTAATGTATTGTCTCCAATGTATAAATAAATATACACTGCCCTTCCCATAGGTGCCCACCTCTGTGGGTGCTCCGGGGCTCAAGCACCCACTGAAAAAATTAGTGGGTGCTCATCACTCACAAGGCATGGCCAGCTGCCTGCAGACGTTAAAAAAAAAAAGTGCTGTACTGGAAGAAGCAGCGTATTACTTCAACCCGGCTCTGCAGTGTCTGTAAAGTTTGGGAGCTTCAGCGGAGCTATTGGGTGCTTTTAGCTCAAGCTGATTCAAATCTGGTAGTGCCATTTGGGGCGGGGGGGGTAAATCTCTGCAAGCACCCACCGGCAAAAACCAAAGTCAGCACCTCTGGTTTGCCCCCACCTAAACCATCTCAATTTTTCCAAAAATGATGCTTTTGGACCACTCCATACCTACAGGAACAAATGTTAAATGAAGGCCTTTATACATATTTGAACACCCTGGCTTCTGGTCTGCACTTCCTGAAATCACCAGACCATCAGAAGGGCTGGTTGCTTACACACCCATAACATTCCCAGGGGGAGTAATGAATGGATGACTTGTATCTCCTCACCCTACAGACTTTCACTAAGCAGTGTTGTGAGGAACTGGCTCTTCCCCTTACCTTGTAGAAAGAGGGTTCACCTAGATAAACAAGCTTCTCCAGGTTCTTGAGCACCTCAGAACCTGATCTGGCAAAACCCAACATGGCACTGCATGTTTTTTGGAGGCAGGAGGGGTAAACAGTAGTCATAATTGGCCCCTAAATTCCAGTTCTCCCAACAAGCTCCCAAATTTTGCAGCTTCCAACTGTCTCATATACGTGACTCTCTTATGCATGTCAACATTTAAGCCATGAGAGCTCTTTGATAGAGAAAACCATTCATCCTATGCTGTCCTACTGCTTGAGGAAATGGTAGTACCTGGTGATCTGGTTTGGGGGAAGAGCTGCACAACTACAGGGGAAGCCATGAACTGTGTCCACCCTTTAACACCAGAGCAAGGCTTCATGAGGATCTTCTGTAGAAGTGTGAGTACCTTATCCCCAGAGACTGGGAGATAAGGTGCTTGATAGACTTTTTCCTAGAACCATCTGGTTTTTTGCAACCCTGTCTGTGCTCACTGTTTCCTTGCTGAATATGGGGCAAACTTCTCCATGCGACTGTCTGTTGATTTCCACGAGTTCTCTCCTTTCTGCCTTCCTGGATCCTGCCATATTTAAGCCCCAACCTGCTACTGTCCCTGGCATATTTACAAGTCTGTCTGCAACATATGGAATGGCTGGATGACAACACTATCTGTTAGCTGATTTACTCTTAGAATGGCAAACTTCCCAGCACTTGGACTTGGTTAAGTATGCCACTGGCATTTAAGGCATATGGTGTGATACAGTTCATATACTGGTACAAGAGGTGTTCTGTGCTCATGATGTTTTAAGATTTGTGTTATGGTTTGCATTTCAGAAAAGACTTAGGCCTTTTTCCATGAAACTCCATGACTGAAAGTAAGAGGGATGGACTGCTTCTGACCATAAGAAGCAGGGTTTCTAAATGTTTTCACTGCTTACAATCCTTCTGCAATACTGGAGTTTTTCAACCTTCACAAATACAAAGACATGTTTGTAGCTTTCTGCTTTAGTTTTTTTCTTATACCTTCCTGGAGTTTGAGTTAAAGGAGTAGCCCCTGGGAAAATTACAAAGGGACCTTTTGCTGGAAGGGAGATATATGAAGGGAGCCATGCTGCTGAATGATTCAAGTGTGGTAAAGGAGCAGTATGATTCTCATAAACATCTGTAAATCTTTCCTGCAAGGACGGAACCCAATAGTGGGGGATGGGTGGGTCGGGGAAGCAGTACCATTCTCACAGGCAACTGTGACTCTTCCCAGCAAAGTAATGCCTGGGACAGAGTAATGGGTGGGAAAAGGAACATGAGCACTTACACATGGTTTTGATACCTCTCTAGTCTATGTAGGAATGGCTGCCAAATGTAGGCTGGCTAAGGGCAGGAAGTTCTGAGCCACCTCTGGCTCACCACCTAGGAAAGGGGGAGAGGGTCAAGCCATGTTTAACCCTTTGATGGAGCAACACTATTGAGTAATACCATAAATGACTTGTTAAATACCACTAACTCCCTTAGAACAGTATGCAAACAGTTCAAGAGAAGCTTCTAGAGTGGTCTGAACTGTCTCCTCCCCAAAATGGACACAATTTTTCCAACCCCAGGGTTTAAATGGGATGAATGTGAAAGGTTCAAATCATACTCTGCACTCTCTAGGCCTGTGACTGAAACTGTCAACTAACCCTCACAAAACAAGACCCTACAATGGGCTCTGTACTCACATCACATGTCATATGGCCCCAAAGAAGTTCCCAGAGTCTCTCTTGGTAATGAACAATCTGAGTGGGAGAGGTGCAAACTAACACTTTTCCCCTGGTCTGCACCCACAAGTAGCATTCAAAGCTCCAAACAACAAAACTATGAAAGCTGCCTCTTCAGGGCCCTGAATGCCCCTAAAGCTATCGCTAAACTCCCTTCAAAGGTTTGGGCTCTCCATTTTGCTCTAACTACTCTGAAAGAATGGATCTGCCAGTGCCTACTATGTCCTGGGTGTGAAGCATAGCATGGTCATGTTAGCAGGCTAGCTCAAGGGAGGGAATTCTTGATGCTGCCAGAGTGTGAGGGCTTGCTCCCACCTTCAGGTTCAGCATCAGTTCAGGCAGCTGGGCCATAGGTGCTGCTCCTCCCTAGTGTCCGTTTCATCTGAGTTGTCTTATCCTGTCGACCGGTATATCACCTACTGTGTGATTCCAAATAGGAGGAGGAACTCCCCAGGACCCTCTTGGTTCTCTTGATGCTGGTTTTGGTCCAGGGCTTGGGCCAGAGCCTGGTCATGGTCTCTATGGTCCATGTCATTAGTGTCATTGATTATCTCTAAATCCACCCCAGAGTCTATAGTGCCCAAAATGGGGCACTATAGAGTCATCCCTAATGAGGATTTTGGGTAGTTCCTTATAGTAAGATTGCATTGTCCACCAGGCACTCAGAACACAGTTGGCATTCTGGGCCCTCTTTTACCAAGCTTTCAGGACCTTCATCTTGTCCTGACACTGACACCAGGCTCCATTGTTCCCCTAATCTGCCATCTCTACTGTAATCCATTCATAAACAATTTAGTTTCAGCATCTCTTAGTGAGGAACTCAGAGTGCTCTCTTCAGAGTGCTTACTTGAACATAGAAAAAGTAATAAATAAATTAAGAATGTCTTAGTGGAGAAAGAGAATATGGACCTAATTTGTGTGTGTGTACAAGTCAAGGAGTAGTGTATGAATCTCTGCCCATTTGAAACTGATATCCAGTCAAGGCAAAAAGATGCACTATCCCTCCATACTCTTTAATGTCGTATGGAAAAATTGTTATAATCATCAGGTAATTCTCGGGGGCTGTTTCATAGATTCATAGATGTTAGGGTCGGAAGGGATCTCAATAGATCATCGAGTCCAACCCCCTGCATAGGCAGGAAA
>NW_005843153.1:63379-70589 GCF_000455745.1 Alligator sinensis | reverse complement strand
CCATTTAGCAGGGGTCCTATTCCTCCCTGGGCCTTCCTTTTACTCCCTATATATCTAAAAAACAATTTCTTGTTGTCCTTTACTTGGGATGCCATCCTCAGCTCCACGGTAGCTTTGGCCCGTCTAACTGCCTCCCTACAAGTGCGAGCAGAGGAGGTATATTCGTCTTTGGTGATCTCTCCCTGTTTCCACTTTTTATGTGCTCCCCTTTTGGCCCTTAGGCTGCCCTGGATTTCTCTGGTCAGCCAAGGAAGCCTCCTGGCCCCTTTCCCTCTTTTTCCTCGCATCGGGATCGTCTCGCTTTGTGCCCGAAGGATCATTTCCTTAAGGCACTTGACTAATCGCCTGAGTTCATTGAAATCAGCTTTCCTAAAGTCTAGCACTTTCACCCTACTAGTTACCTTACCCACTCGACGGTTTATGAAGAATTCTATTATTAGGTGATCACTGTCCCCCAGATGGCTACCGATCTGCAGGTCCCCTACCATGTCATCCCCTGTTGCCAATACCAGGTCCAGCAAGGCATTCCCCCTAGTGGGACCGTGTACCTCCTGTGTCAGGTGGAGGTCCTGTACACAGGTTAGAAACCTGCGTGAATGGTGGGACTTTGCCATCTGCGTCTCCCAGCAGATGTCTGGGTAGTTTAGGTCCCCCATGACTACCGCCTCTTTAGCTTTTATGGTCTCTGAGAGCTGCCTCAGGAGCCCCAAATCTATTTCTTCCCCTTGGTGTGGGGGTTGTTGCTTGGTGTGGGGGTTGTTGCTTGGTGTGGCTGTTGTTGCTTTTAGATGAGTTTTGTTCTGATGGGGAAAGGGTTAATGGCTGGACTGCAGAAGGACTGGGTGTGGCCTATCTAACAGCACAGTGAGGGGTACCACCAAGGCTGGGGGGCTGTGGCTTGGGAGTGAGGGACCTGGACCTGCATCCTGGTGAGCTAAAGGGGCAGGGGGGAGCTCTGATTTTCCATGATAAAAAACCCAAAATCAAATATCAAAATTTATAGGTACTTAGAATTTATTTTACCAAAGTGACTGAGGCACTGGTAGGTTTCCAAATTGCTTTAAAATTGTAGATATATCAATAAAACATTGTGTTCAATTGATACCTATTTATATAGAGGTATTTCATTTTAATCATGGATTTTGGGTATTCTAACCATAGAATTTGCAATTTTTAATGAGAGAATTTGCAATGTTTTAAACAGAGAAAACCAGGATCCCTGGCAATCACTTAAACAGTGAATACTGTAGAATACCATGCTCCAATCTGGTTAAACAGTGCTCTCACTGATAAGGATGACGTACAACTCAACCAAGCAATGCATATCTTCGCAGGAACAATCCGTTCCACCCCTCTTTGATGGCTCCCTATTCTTAGTAACATACATCCTCCCCCATTAAGAAGAGAAAATGCCTTAACTAAATTATGAACTAAAATAAAAAATAACCCACAGCTGCCTATACACAAAGATCTTTTAAACCCATCACATCTGAGATTAAAATCTAGAAATCCTGCTTGGAGAACAGCAATTCAATTGGAGCAAGACATGTTTCACATCTCCACCACACATCCCTGTCCTGGCTCCAGCCGCAGCAACACCAAGCTGGCAGCTGCATGCTGCCTCTGTAAAGAAGCTTGGGTGGGGGGTTGCAGGAACAGAGGCCCCGCCTCATGGGCCCAGCTTGCTGCCCCCATACCCCAGCCAGGATAGCTGGCTCCCTTCCCCCACCCTGTGCCCAAACCTTTTGACAAGGGCAGAATACAGATACTAGCTCAGCTTTGCCACAGCTGGAGATGGGGCCTGAGGTACCATGAGTTAGCACACCTCCTCAACAGGCTGCCTAAGCCACTCTTGAGGAGTGATTTGATTTCATTTGAAGTTGACCATTTGTTCTTAGTTCTCTGTTTCCGAAAGACTTTGTCATAAGGAAGGTAGTAAAGCACTGGAACAGGCTACCCGGAAAGTCTGTGGAAGCTCAATCTTTGGAAGCTTTTAAGATCTGTCTAGACAAAGCCTTGGATAGATGATCTAGCTGGGCATGGTCCTGCTTTGAGCAGGGGGTTGGTTCTCAACCTTTTGCACCTTACATTCCACATACATAAGGTAAAAAAATCCTGGTCCCACCGGTCAATGAGAGAGGGGGGCACCCCCCAGAGGCCAGTCAAAGAGCAGAGGGGAGGGGGCAGGGGTCCCTCAGCAGCTGATTGAAGCACGGAAAAGCAGAACTGGAAGTCCCGCCGTGGCACTTCCGGTTTCACCACTGCAGCCCAAGTTCCACCTAGAGGACCTTTGCTTCCCACCAGTGGGATGCATCCCACCAATTGAGAAACCTTGTACTAGATGACCTCCTGAGTTCCCTTCCAACCTTAATTGTCTATGATTCTGTGATTTGAAACTATAATACTGGCCCTCTGAGGTTTGCTTTGTCCCGTGAGTTTAATACACAAAATATTGTAGAGTTAAAACTCATGCATTTTGAAGACAAGCTCCTTATTCTTTCCTTTCACTATGAATTCACTAGCATTTATTTCAGACTATCATCAGATGGAAGATAATTAATAATTGGTGTTACCAAACTGTTCCAGAAGTGTGCTGTATTGTTGACACTTTGCCCTGTATTGCAGAGATTGCAGACAATCTAGCCTACAGTCTGGACTGATTATTGCATATCATTAAAATATAGTTATTGCACATGTATCTAATACAGCTGTTCATTCTAAAAAGAGCTGGGACTTTAAACCATTATAATCTGGCAGTTTTTCATGTTCTTGAGTTGAGATGTTTGTGCTGTAATTCAGCTAAAGGCATTCTTGTTGGAAAGGATTCTAGTGGAAAGGATGGATAAGAAATAAACCACACACAGAAATGCTACTTGGATTGTTTGAAAATATTTGTAATGCCATAGCATCTGTTGGTGAGTAGAGTATATGCGTAACAAGGAGGTTTGGCACTTGAGTGTTTGGCTTGAAAATTATGAAATGCATTCAAGTTGTTTCTGATATAGGCCAACAAAGGGGACACAATAAGAGCGTGGCATGGCCAGCCTATGATCCACTGTGCTCAAACAAGCTTTAGATAAAGCGCTTCTGCTGCCATTTTGAAGTGCAGAAACACTGATATGTGAGACACAGGAGGCTGCTGAAGCATGTATTTGCCACACAAATGTAGACAGAGCAGCTTTCCAACCCTAACTACTAATTTAGGCTTTCAGTGAAGAAGTGGATTTGTTCCTAGAAAATCTGATATGCAGGGGAGAAATGGCTGAAACTTTAAAAAATCTTTTGCTTGAATTGTTTCTGCCATAACCAAATTGAATTTAAAAAAAATGTGTGCCCTGTGCTGGCATGGGCTGAGTAGCCCCTCATACCCATTGTACTATTCCCATCCATGCCTCTCTTGTTTTCATGCAAACATGGCTAAATTTGGTCCAGAGATTCAAAACAAACAGAGCAGAGCTTGTGTTTTTCTCAGCTTGGTAGTGCCATTAAGGAATGTGCTTTTTCCAATGGGAGTATTTCAAGTGAAAAGGTCTGTTTAACCATTGATTGCAAGACAACTACTTGCACCACCCCGAAGAGATCTTAGGCAAGATAGTTTAAGTCCTTGAAACAAATCCATGTTGATGAGCTTCTTTCTCATTCATTTAGGATTAAATATTTTATTACTAGGATCCTATGTGTCATCACTGACTGGACAACTACAGTGGATGATTTGGCTAGGAAATAATTTGGTTTATGCTTTACAAGCTTGGTTAAATAATAGACAGGCTTTTAAAACACGTCCAGCATTCACTTGTTATTTAAGATACTGCCAAAGCATGTTGAACAACAGGTTACAGCACCCCTGCCAGTACAAATGGGCCAGATGGCCATAATGGATTTATTATTAAATAAAGCTATTGTTCCTAGAAATACAAGACTATCGAAACATAGAACTAGAAAGGACCACATATGTCACTGAGTCCAATCCCTTGTCATCATATTCAATCATGCCATACAGAGTATGTCTACACTGATATTTAGGATTGACCCTGAGGTTCCCCCAGGTAGCCTGAATAATGTGATCTTCCTTTCCTTTTCAATACTATACCTTGTAGCCTGTGCCAAAGCCATTGACATGTGCTTTTTATTTCTCAAGTGCTATGCCAATGGGTATATGAACTTCTAGGAATCTGCTTCCAGACTATGTGGGCTAGATCCTATTCTACCTATTAGACACCTAAGTGGATTTAGGCAGCTTAATGTGATCCTATTCTACCTTATTCAAATCCCTGAAAAAAATATAAACATGCCTACTTTTGTAAAACACCATCATCTCAGCCTTTAGACTAAATCACAAAAAACAACTAGAAGCCGGGGGGGACCCAGAAATGTTGAGTACATGGGGATGCAAGAGCCCTGGCTCGCCTCAGGAAAAGGACTGTGACCTGAAATGCTTAAAACTTTTCACATGTCCATCATCTTAGCTAAAAAAATAAGTCAGCATCTATGGGAAAACCCATCTAGCTTCTGCATTAACTGCTTTTCAGGGACTTGAGATGGGTGAAATGGAACAACATATAGGTGCCTAAGCCTACTTAGGTGCCTAATAGGGGAAGCAGGATCTGGACCTTTGTCTTTCTTTCTGGAAGAGTCCCCATGTGCTCAGGGCCTGCACACCTCCATAGATTTCAAACATGCTGTGGAATGGGGCAGGTTAGGACATGAACAGCATCAGGACTGACCTCATGCCCCAAGTTCAGTTTTCAGGCTCAGGCCAGACTGCCCCATAGAGACAAATAACTAGAATTTCTGATGGGGGGTTAGATATGATCAGGTGGAAATGACTGATGTGCATCTAAGTGGTACTTTTCTGGCTGTTTTCCTAACCATTTGGGCTTCTGTTTTATGCTTTGGTGGAATAGGCCTGTATGTGTAAACACTGACCACATATGTAGACAGCTACGTGGCCCAGAAAAAATGGATTGTGGTGAGAGTCCCTTCATGTTGTAACCCCCAGCATCTGAGTAGTGTAATTTGCCTAGAAAGGTGGAGACCTAGGTTTTAGCTGCACCCCACCCCCCTCCATCTCCTCCCCCTCCCCACCACACACAGCAGAACTTGGGTCCTGCATCCAGTGGCTTAATAAAGGGAAAGTCACCAGGGCATCTGCTGTGGATGCTGACTTGAGGGATGCAGCAGTTTCTCTGCTGACTCAGCTACTAGCAGTGTAGCCAATGCTACCAACCAGGGAACTCAAATGTCTAGTTATGTCTCTGCCTGCATCACTGATTTCCCAGCACAGTGCTCTAATCATCACCCACAGGTTAGGCATTATCCAGAATACACTCTGTTGCTCTTGCTGAGGCTTACCACTCTTCCTGGCATTTAATAATCATGAGATAAAATGGTTGGAGGTAGTGGAGTAGGGAAGGGGAAACAGAATTGCTACCTCTATATAAGTGGTAGGGCAGTGCAAAGCTTCAGTCCCTAATTCAATTTCGTGGAGATTCAGCCCAATTTGGTGGCTGACTCTCCGAATCCAAATCAAATCAGAGGACATTTGAATCTCTCTGAATTGAATCAGAACCCTCCAAATCGATTCGGAGAGATTCAGAAACCTTCAGCAATTCATACATAGACACAGCTTTAAATGTTTTTTCTACATACCTCAAGGTAGCAGGCGGCTCGTGAATGCTGCGGTGCTGGAGCACATAGAGTGTCCCACAGGAGCACGGGAGGGTCCCCAGCGCACTTGGCAGCAGACTCAGAAGTGGACCAGAAGCACTTCCAATCCACTTCCAGCTCTGCTGGAGAGCGTGCTGGGGGCCCCTGGTGCCCCCTTCTGGCTCGATGGCTGGTGCCTCCTGGGTCTGGGGCGGGGTGCATCTGGGGTCTGCCTGCAGCCTATTGCCAAGCCGGGGCAGTGTGGCAGGGCTCCCCACGCACTTCCCAGCAGACCCAGACGTGGACCGGAACTACTTCCAGTCCACGTCTGGGTCCACCGGGGAGCATGCTGGGGGGCCCCCTCATGCCCCCCTGGCTCAGTGGCTGGTGGCTCCTGGGTCTGGGGGGGCACCTGGGGTCCCCCTGTGGCCAATCACTGAGCTGGGGGGTGTAGGGGGAGCTCCCTGCGCACTCCCCAGCGGACCCAGAAGTGGACCAGAAGTACTTCCAGTCCACTTCCAGGTTCACCGCCAAGCATGCAGGGGGCTCCCCCACGCTCCTGTGAGACGCTCCATCCGCCCCAGCATCACGGTGTTCGCAAGCTGCGCTGGTACCTCAAGGTATGTAGAAAAAACATTTAAAGCTGTGTCTATGTCCAAATCACTGATTCTCTGAATCAGCATCAAATCTTCAGGTTCAGATTTGGCTGAATCGAATCAGGGACAGTGATCCAAATCAACAAATTAAATCACTGTCCCTGATTTGGGCCGAATTCAAATCGAATAGGGACCGCTTCAGACACCCCAAATGGTTGGCTCTAAGTGTGCATCTGATGAGCTCCTGAGACTTGTTTGGTCCTTAGCAACATTTTCTGGAAGCTGATCCTGTGTGCTGGCAGTCTGTGCAGGTTTGTGCCATTAAAACATTCTGAATGGAGAGGCATGTCCATGTCAGTATGCTCTCCTCTTCACCTTCTGGGCCCCCTTTCTGCTCCCCCCACCTCAGGACCTACCTGTGCAATGCCTGGGCTGGGGCTTCCTGCTTGCAGTCAGCACTGAGAGAGCAGCTGCTACTTCAACTCTGTTGTGCTTCTTCCCCTGGGCTCCGTGACACTCCAGAACATTTTTTTGTAGGGCCCCCAGGAAGGGCTCCCCTAGGCAACAGAGGGACCTAAAGGGTACCCCAGGGGTTGCAGATGCCAGGCTGGCAAAGAGAGTGCCAGGTCAGACTCTTGAAGAGGAGAGCTCTCTTGCATAGAGAGCCACCCCCACTTCCAGAGTGCCTGTACAGCCCCCCTAACCCTGTCAGTGGTTGTATATTAAAGCATATGTGTCATCTGGCATCTGTAGTGGGCAGTTTTATTCACCATCTCATAGAATCATAGAATCATAGTAGTGTTGGAAGGGACCTTGTAGATCTTCAAGTCCGACCCCCTGCCTGGGCAGGAGGGAAACTGGGCTCAAGTGACCCCAGCCAGGTAGGCATCGAGCCGCTTCTTAAAGACCCCCAGGGTAGGAGCCAGCACCACTTCCCTTGGAAGTTGGTTCCAGATCCTAGCCGCCCT
>NW_005843153.1:19942-62319 GCF_000455745.1 Alligator sinensis | reverse complement strand
ATGAGCACTCGTAAAGCCATGCCAAGGGCCCAGCAATAACCCCTGCTAGCTCCCTCAACACCCTGGGGTGGAGAGCATCTGGACCTGCTGACTTGAACTCATCCAGCCCCTCCAGAAGCACTCTAACCTGGTCCTCTTCAACCTTAGGTCTTGAGACGTTCCCCTCGAGTCCTTCTTGAAACATGGTAGGGGAGTCCCAGTCCCTGCACAAGAAAACAGAGGTGAAGAATTTGTTAAAGAGGTCTGCCTTCCAGATTGCCCAGTGCATCTTGCAGGGGCCCTACATTTCCTGGTGCCTTCTTCATCCTCCCTATATATTTGAAAAAGGACTTTTTATTATCTTTGATCTTGGACGCTAGTCCTAGCTCTATGTCCACCTTAGCTTTCCTAACAGCCCCTCTACAGGCCCGAGCAGTGGAGGTATACTCTTCTTTGGAGATAGCGCCCCCCACCCTTCCACCAGGTGTACACCGTATTTTTGGCAACCAGGCATTCCCAGACTTCCTTGGTGAGCCAGGGAGGCTTTTGGGCACTCTTGCCCGCTTTGCTTCTTGTTGGGATCATCCCCCCTTGGGCCCTGAGTATCGTCTCCTTAAGGAACGACCACTCATCTTGGGCACTGAGTTCACCTGCCCTCAAGAACCCCAGCACCTCTCCCACCAATCTCCTCAACTCGTTGAAGTTGGCCCTCTTGAAGTCTAGGGCTACCGCCTTACTGGAGGCCTTTGACACCCTGCGCTGGATGATGAATTCCAGCAAGCGATGATCGCTATCACCCAGGTGGTCAAGGACCTGGAGCCCCCTTACCAGATCATCACCTATGGCCAGGACCAGGTCCAACAGGGCATTTCCTCTGGTGGGACTGTGCACCTCCTGGGTTAAGTGGAGGTCCTGTATCTCGGCCAGGAACCTCCTGGAACGGTCTGCCCTGGCTGACTGCTGCTCCCAGCAGATGTCTGGGTAATTTAGATCACCCATGACAACTACATCCCTTGCCTTAAGTGCCGCTGCAAGCTGGCCTGAAAATTCCCGGTCCAGCTCCTCCCCTTGGTTGCAGGGTCTGGGGTCTAAGCCAGGGGTGGGCAATTATTTGGGCTGGAGGGCCACTTAAGAAGTTTTGGTGAGCTGTTGTTGGCCGGGGTGGGGGGCAGTGCTGACCCAATGTGGCATGGGTGGTGGGCAGTTGGTCCTACCTGGCCCTGGGCTGTCTGCCCTGCACCCATCTCTGGTGTGCCAGACAGAGTGGACAGGCAGGCCAGCAGGCTCTCCATTGAGACCAGCCTTGGACCTCAGCCAGGCTGATGGGGTGGGGCTGCAGGTGGGTAAGGAGCAGCATCTGGGAGCAGAACAGGCTGGTGGGGCTGGGGTTGGGGCCAGGATCACAGGACAGTGACAGTGCAGGGCTGTGGCCTGGGGCAAAGTCATGATCCAGTCCCCTCACACCTCTACCTGCAAAAACAACACCCATTTCAGGGACATGTGGGCAGCAGATCACAGCTCTGCCCCAGGCTCCAGCCCTCCACTGTCACTGCCCCACAATCCCAGCCCTGGCCCCAACTCCAGCCCCAACCCACCTGTCCTGGTTCTGGGTTCTGCTCCCCACCTGTCCGCCCACAGCCTCATCCCATCTGCCCAGCCAAGCATGTCCTGCCACTGGTGTCCTGGGCCAGTCTCACTGGAGATCACACCCACCCAACCGCTCTGTCCAGTGCACCTAGCAGTGGGTGTGAGGCAGACTGGCAGTAGCAGTCAGGCAGAGTCCAGCCATCATGCCAACCCTGCAAAACCACGCATCCGGGGGTGCTCACCATGGTGCGAGCTACCACCTGTGCCTGGGTTAGGCAAGGCCAAGGGACCTACCGTGGGCCAGATAAAATCCTTTGGTGGACTGGATGCAGTCCGTGGCCATATTTTGCCCACCCCTGATCTAAGCAGTACTGCAGCAGTGACCTGTGCCTTTGCTGGGAGCTCTAGGAATGTCTTCCACTACTTTGGTGCAAATACCAGGGTCCCCCTGACTGGGGCAGAAAAGTGCTGAATTGCTCTTGCAGTACATGCCATGCATGGGTACTGGTATTAACAGTTCCTAGGTGTATTTCCTGGCAAATTGAGATGAGCATGAGTGCACCGATTGGAGAAAGTAGTGCATAAAGCAGAGCAGGGAGGAGGAAGGAGCATTTCCTTCTTAAGAATGGTCCTCTTGGCAGCTTCTGAGAGGAGGTCCAGGCTGATGGAATAAGAGAGGGGTGTGGGGGGAGAGGTCTGCCCTTCTGTTGTAGGAAAGTAGACATCTAAGATTTCCCCCCTGTGTACATGTAGCCGTACTCCTATACTTAAAATGAAGGCATCACGTGCCTACAAGGGAAAATAGAATGAGTCTTACTCTTTGGCCATCTAGATCATATGTTTTGGCCTCTTCCCTTTTGCTATCAAGTACAATAGAATTCACCTTCTATGACCCACAGAAGTCTGGGTCATGCTCACAGTTCTGTTTATGCACTTTATTCTGCTTATGCATGGCCAGATGGTTTGAACTCCTTGGCTAAGAAGACCTACAATCAGGGTCTTCCACTTCCTGGGCAGGAAAACTATTGGACCAAAAGGTAGTTCATCTTTAGACAAGTCCCTTAGTGTGAGATGAATCCCTATATGACATATCTATGTAAGTGTCCCCACTGACAGAATAAGGGAGAACTTTTTACTTTCCTGGATGCATTAGAAGGCTACACATGGTTACAACAGGAGAGTTAGGAATCTCTGCAAGGTAGATCAGAATAGGTGCCTGGGGGTGCATCAGGATGCTCAGTGAGAAAACAGAGCTAAGTATAGCTTTTGGTGGGTTTAGACTACATTTCTGGATTGAAATGCTAATTAAATTATGAGATGTGATTCATAATTTTGTGCTAGTCACAGAAATATGGGCCTTTGATTTTTGCTTCTACCTTGGCTATAGTAATTTCCACTTTCATATGTTCATTCATATTAGCTGCCCTACCTTTGCACCCATGTTCAACATTGTTAACCTTACTGAAAACTGAGGGAAAGTAGCTTGGGCATACCTCAGTTGCCTTTAACCTGCATGCCAATCTTGTCTCAGCATTCTCACTTTTTTCCTGGTTCTTTTTTTTCCCCTTATCTATGACTGAAGAACCTTTTGCCATTCGTTTTAATTTCCTTTGTGAAGTCTAAGACAGCTTGACTTTGGGGGGATTCTCAATAACCACTAAGACAACTTGCTTTTCAGATCTGCCCCTTTCTTTTATTCCTCATAGACTTTGTCACTATACCTAATATTCTTTTTAAGGCTTTTATAAATCCAGTTAGATCTCAAATCCTCCATGCTAGCTTTTCCCTTTGCTGGTGATATAAATTGCAGGTAGTTTTATCACCTTTCACTACAGAAATAAAGTTAGTTTTAGGGTAAGATTACATGTTGAAATTAGCAAGTGTTAATTCTAAGGAATGTTTGTCAGTTACGTGTCAGGTCAGATCCGGCCAGGTCTGCTACCATTATGACAGTAGACAGTACTACCTGCAGCTGTCAACACTGAGAGCTGGGTGGTGAAATATAGCCTAGCAACCTCTATGGTGCCAGTGGCTTCAGACAGAGGAGCAACCTAGAGCGGGGGTACTAGTCCTTACCCCTGGTGGAAGAAATGCTACCAAAAGGTAGATGCCATGGTAGGGTAGACTAGGCTCTCCAGCCTTGGCTGGCACCAGTCTAGGAATGAAGCCCCAAAAGGCAGATGAATTGAAAATCTTCTTCTTACCAGCAGCTCCTGCAGCCAAGCTCCAAATGTACTGACTTCTGCCTTTCCTTTGGGATTAACCAGCTAGGCCGAGAAGAGAACAGTGATATATGGGCAACTCAAGCATTTCCATATCAACTGCCAAGCCATTGCAATCAAAACTGAATGAAGAGGACACTCCATCTTTGCTACTTGTATGGGCATAACATGAAAGGGAGCAGTCACAGGTTATAAGCTTAACTCATATGGTGTACAGTGTCACAGGTCATGTTTGCCAGTGGAAGGAACCAATTGTGTTCCACTGGTCAGCTACCACCTGCCTTAAGCTGGTCATCCCCCAGCCAGTAAGGTGCTGACTTGCCATGGTCTACATGCCTCATTTTGTGCATGGGGCTAGACCAAAAGTGAAAAAACAAATGGCCGATCAAGTACCAGGAAATAAGAAAAGAAACCTTAAAACCTTTTGGCTGGGAAGATGGAATGTCAGGACCATGTGTCCTGAAATGAACGACAATTTATAGATGATGGACAATGTTCAGAAAACCACATAAATTGATTGTGAGCTGCAAAAACTTAACATTGACATTGCAGCCTTGCAGGAGACAAGATTGCTTGTCTGTGGCTCCTTCTGTGAGGCCAACTACACCTTTTTCTGGGAAGGCAAGAGTGCAGAAGCTACTTGCCTACATTTGCAGTTTGCAAAAGGTTGGTCAAAACCATCAAGACCCCCACTGGAGCATCAGGTTGCATCATCTCACTTTGACTACAGTCAACTGATGGTTTTGTTAATATCATTAGTGTCTATGCACCAACTTTACAGACAAGTTCAGATGATAAAGATAACTTCTGTGATGCTCTGCACCATGTTATTGAGAACTTACCATCAAACAAGAATCTCTCCTTCCTAGGGAACTTCAATACTCAAGTAGGTACAGATCATGACTTTTGGCCAACCTGCCTGGGACATCAAGGCATCAGAAAAATATATGAAAATGGCCAATGTCTTCTCAAACTCTGCACCTTAACCCACCTGTTTATCACTAACACCTACTTTGCGGGCAAAGAGCTTCAAAAAGTACCATGGAGATACCCATGACCTGGATCCTGGCATCAATTAGACCTTGTGATCACCAGGAGGAAAAACCTGCCCAGTGTACTACACACCCATACTTACCACAGTGCAGACTGTGACACGGACCACTCCCATATTGTCAGCAAAGTGAAAGTGATACCAAAGAAGCTGAATAGAGCTAAGCATAAGAGTCAGCCAAAAATTAACATACAAAAGGGCAAAGGAAGTGTCTTGACTTCCAAAGGACCTTTGAGCTATGCCTACAAAAGCAACAATTGCAAATGCTGAAGAAAATTGGAGTGGACTAAGAGCAGTCATCTAGGAAACAGCCACAGAAGTATTTGGGAAAAATAAATTATCAAATAAAGATTGGTTTGAGGCACACTTGGAAGAGATGCTACCACTTGTTGAAGCCAAGAACATAGCCTACCTGAAACACAACTAGAATCCAACAGAAAGTTCCGAAGCTAAACTGAAGCATGCCAGGGCAGTGATACAGAAAACAGCCAGATGCTTAACAAACCAATACTCAACTGACCTGTCAAGAGATACAGTTTGCTTCAGACACAGGAAACCTGCAAGTTATGTATGAAGGCCTGAAAAAAACTCTTGGCCCAACTATCACTAAAGTTACCCCCCTCGACTCTTGAGATAGCCAAAAAATCACTGACAAGAACAGATGTCACACTGGGTCAAACATTACTTAGAACTTTACTCCCGTGCAGACATCTTAGAAGAGGCACTGGATCAGTTTCCAAGTCTAAGTGTACTGGCACAGCTAGACAAAAAACCTACAGACGAAGAACTTAACAAGGCCATGCACTCTCTAGCAAGCAGAAAAGCACCAGGGAAGGATGGCATCCCAGCTGAGGTTCTCAAGTATGGGAAGACTAGCAATCTATCACATCTTCATCAACTCGTAGTGTGTTTATGGAAGGAAGGTCAAGTACCCCAAGACATGTGTGATGCTAACATCATTACTGTCTACAAAAGCAAGGGAGACAAGGGTGACTGCAACAACTACAGGGGCATCTCTCTCCTCAGCATCACAGGCAAGGCTTTTGCCAGAGTCATCTTGAAATGCTCGCAACAACTTGCTGACCACATCTACCTAGAATCACAGCGTGGATTCTGAGCAGAGAGATCACCAATGGACATGATATTCTCCTTACGCCAACTGCAAGAAAAATGCAGAGATTTTTATTAAAATCAACCTCTGACACGTTTGAGATGAGTGGAGGGAAGCAGGCTTGTGTTCTGGTGCACACTCTCTGGGATCTCCTTTTCTATGCTGCTGCACTACGCTTTTAATGGCTTCGAGGAAGACATATACCTTCACACAAGATCAGATGGAAAACTCTACAATCTATCATGTCTAAAGGCCAAGACAAAAGTAAAACACATACTTGCTAGAGAGCTCCTTTTCTGCTCATAATGCTGCACTCACTGCTCATGAAGAAAGCCAACTACAAATACTCATGTACTGCCTCTCCCCTGCTTGCAGGATGTTTACCCTGACCATCAGCATCAAGAAGACTGTGGTGGTAGTACAGGCTGTTCGCCAGTCACCCTCTATCAGCTTTAACAACACACCTCTCGAGGCAGTGAACAAGTTCTGTTACATTGGATCCACAGTGAGTGACAAAATATCACTGGATGAAGAGCTAAATGCGCATTGGAAAAGCAGCTACCACTTTCAGTAATCTCTCCAAATGAGTCTGGAACAATACAGAACTCACAATCAAAACTAAGCTGCTTGTGTAGAAAGCCTGCATCCTCAGGGTTCTTATGTATAGCAGTGAAACATGGTCAACATATGCATATCAAGAAAAGAAGCTGAACAACTTCTACCTACGCTGTTTATAGTGCATCCTTGACATCAAGTGGCAAGACAGAATTACCAACGCAGAGGTCGTCGCCAAAGCCAACCTACCAACCATCACTACACTACTCAAACAGCAGCTCTACACTGGCTTGGCCATCTCCACGGGATGGAAGATGAACACATCCTGTATGGACAAACTTCAGGTAGGGAGAAAAGAGTAGGGTGCCCTAAATTGCACTTCAAAGAAGACTTCAAGCAGGATATGAAGTCTTTGGAACTGACCCAGACCTTTGGGAGCCCTTAGCAGGAGACAGGAAAAAGTGGCGTCCCTTCTCAATCATGGAGTACAACATCATTTTGAGAAATGGTCACTCAAATTACAACAGACAAATGAACAAAGGATGCTGGTGGATGTTTGCCCTGACCAGAGGATGCTGATGGTCAGCTTGTCAGTACAGTAGCTCCATATGCCATGTATACCTGTGACCACTGTGGCTGGACCTGCAAATCTAACATCAGTCTTTATAGCCACAAGAGAAAATGCACCACCAGTCAGTAGAATAGCCACAATATCCACCGCCACTCGCTGATGAACAGATGTCATAGTCTCTTAAGGTTTATTAGAGCTAGTGATCAGTCACACATCTGGGTTAATACCCTGTCTAATGTATGCTTCTCAGACCTGCCACTAGAGGGCTGGCAAGCAGGGACATGGATAGGGGCCGGCAGCATTACCTGGGGTCCTGAGGGCCTCCCAGGGCTTCAGCAGCAATGATCCAGGCATACAGAGCCTAGCCGGCAGTGCAACCAGAGTGTGGCTGTGGCTGGCCAGGCTCCAGTTTTGGGAGGCACATGGTGTAGCCATATGCTAGTACACTGGTGACAACTGCCCTGTTTTTTGGTGCATTTTTTTAGATACCAGGATTTCCCAGCATCTAATTTTGGCTCCACATTGCAAACATGCAGCACAGAGAATCTGTTGACAAGCACTGTGTATATTTGCAGCACCTCAAAAGGCTTTAAGGCTGCAAAGGACACATTCCCACTAATCTGGACATGATCCCAGAATTTAACTTAACTCAACTAGGTAGTACAGCTCAAAGATAAGTCTCACCTGAAGTGGCATAACTTTAAAATTCCTGAAGGGCACTTAACACTTGTTAATGAGTCTTAATGTGTGATCGTTCAAGTTTTAAGTGCTTTTACCATGATCTAATTGTAATCTGTAATCTCACCTTTAGTACTAAATTATAGTGAAATGCCCTAATATTTAACAAATCCAACCTCTGCCCAGATCTCAGCTCAGAGTACCTGTCTGATGAAAAGGTATAGGATGGAAGTTTTAATCTGAGGTGAAATACTAATTGTTGATTGCTAATTGAGAATTAGCAAGAGAAAATATTGCTACTTTAATTTTTAAATGGAACTTAGTTAAGTATTGTGATTTCAAGTGAGGACAAAGTCACTTAGGTCTTTGGTGGGTATTCTATATTTTGTTTGTTGAGTAATAAACAAAGAATCACAGGAATTAGGTATAAAATATGAGAGCTGATAATGCCACTCTACTTGTCACTGGTTACGCCTCGTCTAGAGTACTGTGTGAAGTTCTGGGCCCTGCATTTTTAAAAAAGGGATGCAGACCAATTAGAGAAGGTCCAAAGATATACAATAAAAATGATAAAGGGTTTGCAAGGCAATCCATAAAGGAGGTTGAAATACATATTTAGCTTGCAGAAAAAGCAACAAAGGTGACAACACAATAATAGACTTTGATATCTGAAGGGGGTGCCATGAAGAAGAAAGGGCCTTGCTCAGCATTAGGAGAATGAAACAGAGCTACATAACTTGCTTAGCTATGAAACAGAATTAAAGAGCTGAGATAAGTTTATGGAGGGGATAGAATGTCGTCATGTTTTCAGTTCCTAGGTTGCGGTACAGATTGGAGGGTGTCTTATTGTTCTGTATTTCTCGGTGTTGACCCTATGAGCCCAGAAGAATTTTTTTTTGCTTCTGGTAATATGGGTGCCAGGGGTTCCCTCCTTCCCCCACCCCCTCTCCCTCACTCCCCCTAACCCCACCACTTCCTCAGAAATATTGGATGCTGAGCAAAGCCAAGCCTAGGGGTCTGCTGATGCTAGGGACAAGAGGGCCTTTCTCCTCTACTCAGGGCCAGACTGATCACCACATTTGGGTATAAATTTTATCCCCTGGTCAGATCTGTATTATCTCCTGTCCTTGCAGTGGCAGGCTATTGACAGAGCCTTTGTCCCCCTGCTTTACCCATGGAGAAGTTAAGAGTGTGTTTTGATGTTTCAGGCATTGTGCCTGGTAGCTGTGTGTTGTTACTTAATTTTAAGAATAAATTGAGAAACACCTGTCTAGGATAGCTTTGATAATGGAGAATGTACCATAAGCAGGGGCTGGACTAGACACCCTCCTGAGGTCCCTTCCAGACATACTTTCCTATGATTCTATGAATATAAGCAGATTTTGTATGGGACATCCTAATAGCTGCTGTAGTAGCTCTATAGCATCAGCAATGTAGCAGTTCCATACTACCTTTCCTTTAGTCAGGCCAGTGAATTTCTAGTGGTCTTTATTCCCTGGATGCCTGCAAATGACATTTCATCTCAGTGTGTCTTGGGGAAAAAGGTAATCTCCCTCATGTGATCAAATAGGCACAAGGAATACTTTGCCCAAATATTTCTATCAGGTCAGCACCATCTTATTCCCTGAATAGTCCCCTGAAGTCATCAGGGCTCTTTGGAAGTGAGATGCTATCAGCATGAGTAATGGTATTAGAATCTTGTTTACCTCTGAACAAAAACCAACTTCCTAAATTGTTGATTTGATGCTTATTGCAGCAGCTTCTGCTTATTAAATGTGATGCCCGTCCCATTTGGGGCAGAAGAGAAAAAGCCATCTAAGGCCATGTCTACACTGGGAAACTTAAAAACCAGAATCTCTTACTGCCATTGAAGCTAAAGGGAACATTTCTGAGGACAATTTTCAGGGTGAGGGGGAAGCCTCTGTTACCACCATTTTACTTAAAACTACTGAAAAGAAAGTCCACAAATACAACAGTAAGAGGGGTCCAGATACCAGAATTGTGTCAGCGTGACTATTGCCATTGGGATAGCACTGATTCATCTGTTCAAGTCCATCAAGTACTATTTTTATGCAGCATGTAGTCAACTTGTGGAACTCATTGCCACAGGAGGTTGTATAGGTGAATAGTATAGCCAGGTTCAAAAAAGGGACTTGATAAATTCATGGATGATATTGAGAATCTGACCAGGCTATGAGCAATTTTACTGAAAATCTTGGTGAGTTATGTCACACTCAGGGAGGGCAAAGGTCCCCAGTGGACCAGCCTGTATTCCACCCTAACCCCATGAGCCATTGGAGACCTAAGCTGGTGGCTCCAGCTCCTGTATCTGGTGCACTTCCCAGACACCCCTAAACCTGCCCATTCTGTCAACAGAGGGAGATCCTGGTGCATACTTGCCTTGAATGGACAAGGCTGCAGCCCCTTCATTGCCTCCTCAGGAAGCTCCTCCTGAGGCTGCACTTTTCCTAACATTTTTTCTTGTATACACTCCTAGGACCTCTTTGTCAGCCTGTTCCTGCAAGCTCACGGCCTATTAGACCAAGAAGGGAGCTCTGGCCAAGGGAAACCTGGGCAACTCGGGGGTTGTTTTCATGTTCTTCTACATCCATGTCTCTGTGCAGAGTTTCACTGGGCAGCATCCAGTGGCCCCTTAGACTTATTTGAGGTGCAGTGGGGGTGCCACCCAGTATGCTTTGCTCACTGTCCCCTCTTGGGCCATTCAGTATTAGCTTTCAAGCTAATACAGCAAACTGGACCTTCCTTGGATTAGATGATGCATTATTTAGTTTAAAAAACATTCCCTGTGGGATTTGCAGATTGCAAAAGCTACTGTCTGCCATGCTCTCATCACTGAAGGGCATGTATGGAGAGATCACTGTGCCCCATGGATCTCTTCTGGCAGTGTGAAAAGGGCTGAACTTTCTCATATTGCAGCAGCTTTTCTGCTATTCCCCTTGTAAAATGAGAGCTCCTAGGAATCTTGGCACAAGACAAGCAGAAATACTGGAACAGTAATTCTTCCAAGCAAAAACTTCTTATCCCTACACTTCTCCTAAGAGCTTGCTGGGCACTGGACCTTGGAAATGGTAAGAATATATTTTCTGTATTAAAAAGGTCTACCTATTCTGCTGTTATTGATGTATATGGGTCAGATTGAGCCAGATAAAGGGACTGATTTTTGTATTCCATGCAGAATTTGTCTATGCCTATACCATGTCAGCTTGCTGTATTGTCAAGCTATGAGATGCCCTCAAGGAGTCTAATCTAGTATTACTGGTAATCAGCCCTTTTTTGGTGGGATGGGAAAAGAGCTGGAAACATTAAGTGATTTCAAAGAAAAATAAATTGATGTTCATGACTATTGAGAGGTTTAAACTAATCCTCCTGGTTGAAGACAGTTTGGACCAATCTTTACTCTGGCTTATGGTGAGAGAAAACTCAAATTTCTGAGGCCAAATTCAAGCCCATGGAGTTGTAGCTTTCAAAATATTACTAATGTCACAGAAGCTAAGCATGGCCCTCCTGCCTTCTAATTCTGCCCCTCCAATCAGGATCTAATGTCTTCAGTGGCTGGCCTGCTGCTCATATGCTAAGGGAAGGGGAGGTTAATGCTGTGTACCTGCCCTACAACAGGTTTTGAAACAGGCCAACCCTTCTTTTTACAGTTACGACATCTTAGTGGTTTCCCACAGCACAAAAATGATTGAGATTCCTGGAAAGGCTCAGGCAAAACTAAATGAGCAATAGAGATACAGGTAAACCAGCTAACGGGGATTTTAGGGCAGGCATTTCTTGAATGTGCCTCAGAGTTTCAAGGCTAATCAAACTTCTCCTATCTCTGCAATAAGTCTCAGAGGAAGATATTTGGCAGCAAGTCCCAGCAGAGGAGAATGAGGTTCAGAATACCCAAAGCAGCTGAAGGGCTCCAGTTACACAACAGATGAGTAAGATGAACAGGCTAAGAAGCCTGTGGATAGCAGGGAACATGCAAGAAGAGAGCAGGTGGCAATAAGAAAGGGACAGAAAGGAGAGAAGCATACAGAGAAGGGAAAAGTAGGGTGGTAATGTAATATTAGCAACAGCAGACAACTGGCTTTAAAGAAGAGCTTAGATGACATGTTCTTTCCCTGACACCCCATCTGTAGAAAAGAAAAGAGATCTTGCAATGAAGGCAGATTAACTTAGCTTTCATGTAACTCTTTGGTTGCCATAAACTTCATCCTAGCTTTGGACATTTTTTAAGTCTTAAAATGTTTTGCAGAACAGGCAAACCATTTCCTGCCCAGCCCTAGCTGTAACGTCTACCTCACATAGTCTTATAGTTTCATAGTTGGTAGGGTCAGAAGGGACCTAAGCAGATCATCTAGTCCAGCCCCCTGCCATGGGCAGGAAAGGATGCTGAGGTCAAATGACCCCGGCTAGGTGGCTGTCTGGCCTCCTTTTGAAGACCGCCAGGGCAGGAGCGAGCACCACTTCCCTTGGAAGTTGGGTCCAGTTCCTAGCCGCCCTGACAGTGAAGTAGTGCCTCCTGATGTCTAGTCTGAATCTACTCTCAGTCAACTTATGGCCGTTGTTCCTTATTACCCCTGGTAGTGCTTGGGGGAACAGGGACTTTCCCATTGCCTGCTGGTCCCCCTTGGCAAGTTTATAGGTGGCCACCAGATCCCCTCTCAGCCTTCTCTTGTGGAGGCTGAACAGGTTCAGGTCCCGTAGCCTCTCATTGTAGGGTCTGCCCTGCTGTCCCCGGATCATGCGGGTGGCCCTCCTCTGGACCCTCTCAATGCTGTCCACATCCCTCCTGAAGTGCGGCGCCCAGAACTGGATGCAGTACTTCAACTTCAGCCTGACCAATGTCACATAGAGGGGGAGGATCACCTCCTTGGACCTACTCGTGATACATCTGTGGATGCATGACAAAGCGTGGTTAGCCTTCCTGACCACATCCCCACATTAGCAGCCCACGTTCATCTTGGAATCAATAGTGATTCCAAGATCCTTTTCTGCTACTGTGCTGACAAGAAGGGAGCTCCCCAGCCTGTAGGTATGCTGCTGGTTTTTCCTCCCCAGGTGCAACACCTTGCACTTGTCCGTATTGAAACCCATCCTATTCTCATCCACCCACCTCTGTAACTTGTCGAGATCTAGTTGTAGCCTGTCCCTCTCTTCTAGCGTGCCCACTTCTCCCCACGTCTCAGTGTCACCTACAAACTTGAACAAGGTGCTTTTCACCCCCTTGTCCAAATCGCCGATGAAGATATTGAACAGTGTGGGCCCAAAGACCGAATGCTGGGGAATCCCACTGCCCACATCTCTCCAGGTAAAAAATGATCCATCCACCACCACTCTCTGGGTGCAGTCCTCCAGGCAATTTGCAACCCATCTGACTGTGTAGGCATTGACACCACAGACGCCTAATTTTTTAATGAGAATGGGGTAAGAGACAGTGTCAAAGGCCTTCCTAAAGTCCAGAAAGACTATGTCCACTGCAACATCTGCATCCAAGGCTTTTGTGACCTGTTCATAGAAGGCCACCAGGTTGGTCTGACAGGACCTGCCTCTAATGAACCCATGTTGGTTGCCCCTAAGCATAATCTCCCCTGCTGATCTCTCACAGATATGCTCCTGGATAATTTTCTCAAAGAGCTTCCCCAGGACTGAGGTAAGACTAACGGGCCTATAGTTTCCTGGGTCCTCTTTCCTCCCTTTTTTGAAAATGGGGACCACATTGGCCCTTTTCCAGTCGTCAGGCACCTCACCAGAGCACCACGAGTACTTGTAAAGCTGTGCAAGGGGTCCTGCAATGACCTCTGCCAGTTCCCTAAGCACTCTGGGGTGGAGATCATCAGGACCTGCTGATTTGAATACATCTAGTCCCTTCAAAAATTCCCTGACTAGGTCCTCACTGACCCTGGACTTGACTGCGCCTCCCCTGAGTCTATTCGGAATCCCAGTTGGGGGATGCCCCGGTCGCTGCTCAGAAAAATGGAAGCAAAGAATCTGTTAAAGAGATTAGCTTTGTCCTCTGGTGCTACCACCAGATTACCAAGCACATCTTGCAGAGGCCTCACATTAGTTGGCACCTTCTTTTTACCCCCTATGTATTTAAAAAAGGACTTCTTGTTATCCTTGATCCAGGTTGCTAGACCCAGTTCCATCTCTGCCTTAGCCTTCCTAACAGCCCCCCTACAATCTTGAGCCAAGGAGGTATAATCCTCCTTGGTGATGGCCCCTCTCTTCCATTGGGTGTACACCTCCTTTTTGGCTTTGAGGCATTTGTGGATGCTTTTGGTGAGCCAGGGGGGCTTTTGAGCACTCTTGCCCGCTTTGATCTACATGGGGATTGTCACGCATTGGGCTTGGAGGATCGTCTCCTTAAGGAACAACTACTCTTCTTGGATTCCCAACTCCCCTCCCCTTCGGGACCTCAGTGCCTCCCTGACTAGTCTCCTTACCTCATTGAAATCCACCCTCCTGACAGGGCTGCTGCCTTGCTGCAGGCTTTTGACACCCTGCGCTGGATGGTAAATTCCAGTAGGCGATGGTCGCTATCACCCAGGTGGTTGAGCACCCACAGTCCCCTCACCAGGTCGTCGCCTGTGGCCAGGACCAGGTCCAACAAGGCATTTCCCCTGGTGGGACTGTGCACCTCCTGGGTTAGGTGGAGGTCCCGTAACTCAGCTAGGAACCTACATGAGTGGTCAGACCTGGCTGACTGCTCTTCCCAGCTGATGTCTGGGTAGTTTAGGTCACCCATGATGACCACATCCCTTGACTTAACTGCCTCCACAAGCCGACCTGAGAATTCCCGGTCCAGCTCTTCTCCCTGGTTAGGTGTCCTGTAGTAGACCCCCACCATTCAGTCCCTTTCCCCTTGGCCCCCTTGTATTCTGACCCAGAGCACCTCCGTCTGCCCTACCTCAGACCCAGAGCTGTTTGTTGAGGATGTGTATTGCTCTTTGACATAGAGCACCACACCCCCACCTTTCCTCCCTGTTCTATCCTGCCTATACAGCCTATAGTCCTTGATGTTTACCACCCAGTCACGCGTTGGATCCCACCAAGTTTCAGTGAGCCCCACTATGTCCGAGTTAGTGTTAGCTAGCAGGAGGGCAAGTTCCTCCTGCTTGTTCCCCATCCTACAAGCATTAGTGTAGAGGCATTTAAGGCCTCCTGAGGGCCTTATTGTATCTGTTAAATAATTAACAGATACAATACTTATGTGCTTCAGTACAGTCTTGCATGTCAATGCTGTTATACATTTAGAAGCCCGTGCAGTACAGCAGCTCTTGGTAGAGTATGTTAGCTGCATCTATTTCAAACTTCCTCTCAGTTATGGCCATTATGGACTGACGTTTTTCTCAAGATCAGTTACCTTCACATCAGCACTTATTAGCTGACAGACAGCTTGACTCCAGAAATAGAGTGTTAATGCAAAGTGACTCTTGTTCTCCTTGTACGGCAGCAAATCACAAAGTGAGGAGAAATTAATTTTCCATTCTCCTCTCAGTGATGTTCCACTTTGATCCAAATAATCTATGGTTTTTTATGGGTTCTTCCATTCAACAACCAGATCAGCACAACATAGTGTGTGGAATTCATGTGAACTTACTAAAATTGCTGTCTGGAGTAAAATACTTTGATGGAGAACTTTAGACATAAAGAAACTGAAATACTGAATTTTATGAGTTCAGAAGTTAGAAAGAAATTCATCAAAAATGCTCACATTCAAATAAATAAAACCTACGGTTTATAAAAAGACAATTTTAAAATAAAGTCAAATTATACATAGTCAGATCATCTTTTCCAGGTGATGACTATTCAAAGTCAACAATATTTTAATGGATTCAAATATATTCCCCAGAAAGTAATCACTACCATTAACTGTTCAGCTAATTAAACAAGCATTCTGTGAAATAAGAATTAGAGGTGTGCCGATATATTGGCCCAATATAAAAAAACCGTCTGTATCGGAAATCGGCTCTATGGGGCCAATAATTTGGCCAATAAATGACAATGCTCTGGCTCCACCCCTCAGCTGCTGCCTGCCCCACACCCCGCAGATCCGAGGGGGCACGCCCCTGCCCTCCCAGGGTGCAGGCGGTGGTGGGAGCTGCACTGGTGGGAGCTGCACCTCCATATATAAGCATATTATAGTCCAAGAAACACTATAGTCCATGGAAAAAAATCTATTATAAATGAGTTCCAGAGTGTGAGTTTGGAGCTTATATAAAAACATGCATCTTCTGTGCTTAAACAGCAAGTTCAAGGCCAGTAGTCACAAGTATTCTTTGAAGTTAGCTCCACTTCTCTTTTTTGGTTACAGTGTGCAGCCCCCTGGTGGTATTGACATTGAAATTCATGGGCTGATTTCTGAAAACCTTGCTACTATTTTTATTTATTCATTTAATTTTGGTAAAAGTACTTTTCCCAGCTCTGAAAAACTTTTAATGATTAAAAAAATATTTTAACAATGTTTAAAAAATGTTTTCCTTAAAATTAAATCTAGGCACTTCCCTCCCTTCATCCTTATCTTAGTGCTGACAGGTGATCTTACAATTTGAAGATCCTTGGTGCCAAAAACCCCTTTCTCGTGCTGAGGAGCTCCTAGCCATGCAGAGATCAATATTCCCCTCTGAAAACAATCTCCATCTCTGGAGAAATGCAAAAAGCTAATTGGTTCTGATATATACTTTTTAATAACCTATTCTCAAGTATTACTTTGATACCTGATAATAATTTGAGGGAGCTTTTGTTTCCAAGTGGATTGCATTCCAATATACCTGATGCCTCCTTTGTTCCAGTTGCAGCCGAAACAGTTCACAAATTCCCATGGATGTCTTTGTCTCATTTAGCTATGGTCTTGGATGTGTTTATTTTATAACTATAAAATAAGCCAAAATCCTTTATTAAATTAAATGCAATCCACCCTGAAGTAATATTTCAAGCTATATCTACTATCTAATTATCCATCTTGCTATATATCTCCCAATAGGGCTTGGAATTTAAGTAAGGAACCCCACTCTGTTTATGGCTTATTCCTGAGAACTTAAACATTCCCTTGGCCAAAGGCTCAAATGATAAGCATAGAAAAAAAGGAATATAAAATAGCATTGTTTAGCTCCCTTTTGAAACCTAAAAATTTCTGGGTTTGTCATCTACTTTTGGGGCACAGGAGGGACTGAAGAGATCCATTTCCTCTATGATATGAGCTCATCTGAGAATTACATGTACAACTGCAGTGTAAATCACTCCCCAGGTTTAAGCATTCATATGCTGAATGAACTGATGTGAACATTACACCCCATTTTAGTCACAAAGACTAAAGGACATACCACCAGATCTTTTTGCACGAGAGCTGGAACACCTCTTGTTGAACACAGAAGACAGTAATGGACTGGAGGGTGTCAGTGAGCCCTTTTATTATAACATCATATTCATTTGGATTATTTCTGTGATATATATGTCTTTAGATAAATATACTGCTGACTATGCACCTTGGATGTTACCTGTTATGGAACTGCACTTATGTGGAAAATTAAGCATGTGCTTAAGTGCATTGCTGGATTGCAGCTCTATAGAAATGCAGTAGATGTATAAGATATATGAATAACTGATGTTTGTTTCATCTTATCGCAGGCTTTCTCTTTGGACAGTAACATAAAAAGTGCAGCAACCACACGATCTGTGGCTTAGGGCCCTGTTGCACAGGACACTTAGTACGTTAGGTCTGTGCAGCATTCAAGTTAGTACCTGTTTGGAGCAGTTGCATGGTAATGTTTACTATCATCTCTAATATGCACAGCTTGCTGATTGTTGGTTCCAGCCACTGCACCGCACAGGACTCTTGAACTGCCTCCTGAAAGGTACCAGGGCTAGGCTTGACAATCACCTGATTGTTGGCCCCAGCCCCAGGACCCTTTAGGGCTGCATACATGCAGTTCTCAACTTGATCATGGAGGAATCTGACAAGTGAAAAATCCAGGTTCCTTTCTCCTGAAATGAATGGCTTTTCTTGTCCCACCTGGAGGTTTGGTACAGCAGAAGAGTCCCTGACTCATGTCACTCTGTGGAGCAGTCCAGCGATAACTGAACTTTTTACTTAATACAATCTGAAGATACTCCTCATGTGAACAGTCATAACTTTACTATAATGCAAGCACAGTTGGCTCATTTTACTGCTTGAACATGCAGATGTTTGCATTTTAAGGGCATTTAACCCTTGCTAAGCATAATGTGCAACATGGCCCTCAAGTGAAAAATGTAAATTTTTCCTTTGAAGAGTTTTTATCCCGGGTGCATGAGATGGCTCATTAAATTGCACAGTTATGTTATCCTGTAGGAAGGCTAATGAGTAGGGATGGGTCTTACATTTCAGTTTGAGGAATGTGAGATTCATGTTCATATTAGTATAGTTTGGAAAGGGATTGCAGAGCAGAATTCCTACTGTCAAAGAGGCCAAATCTCCACTCTTGGCACCCAGTGCTGATGTCTCCAAGTGCCTAGTGAACTGGTAAATACTGCTGCTTATGTTAGGTATGAAAAAGAGATGAAGTTGGATGTTCATGAGACCACCTTGGTAAGTATGAAATAAAAGCCGTAACAGAACAACGGGCATTGATGACTGGATTATTAAATCAAGCTTGTGGTATGTTCTGATCTCCCAAAAGTAACTGATGTGTTCAATGAATACAATGGCAAATCTGTTTGTGCCCATAGGCTCAAAGCATATGGGTACAATCTCTGTCACTGTAGCTGTGCAGTGCACCCTGATGGTGGGCAGTAACACTGATAGGGCTGATAAATGATAACTGATAGAACTATCAGTGTAAATTGGAATGCTGTAGAATGCTGTTTTACCCCACATTGCTTAATGTACATCATGAGTTTGGGGGTCCATGACCACTCTGAAAGAGGATGAAAGGAAACAGGAAAAAAATGAAAGCTTACTGTGAGTCCGGCTACTATCAAAGTTTCCTTTGGTCATCACTGGGCACATCTATACATTCATTACTTAATGAAGGACTAACTAAATGAACCAGTTACTGTGCAGTAGCACCAGCACAGTTATTTTGTGACACTTATTGTGTATTAGCCTAGTAACACTGTGCATAGACTATTAGCACAGTTTTTAACCGCCACACTACTGCACAGTATTAAGCTAATGGCAGTAAGCGTCTTGTGTAGACATGCCCACTGAATACTGCAGAGGAGTCTGATTCATCAAGAGATGGGAGGTTCCAGTGAGCTTTGCAATTAGTCAGCATGCCTTTCCACAGTTGCATAGTCAATGTCAGGCCATTAGCAACAATAGCTGTGCCAGTGCCTAGTTAACCTGGGACTGGATAGCAGAAAAAAATACAGGGCCTGTCTACATCCAGGATCCCTCACAAAGAATTGACTTAATTTTCATAATTGACTTATATCTTAATTATAAATGATTCCTGCAACTTCTCTACCACAAGCAACAGTTTGGGATCCCACCTCCATGGGCACAAATCACTTTCACTCCTGAGCCATTGACACTGGAAGGTTCTGACATTAGAACCATTGAATCCAAGTCACTGAATTCCACCTTAAATGACTTTCCAAAAGGCTAGCAAAATGCAAGTTCACCCAGCTCCCAGCTGTTCTGAGTTAGTTACCCCAGACCAAACAGAAGTTCACTGTTGGTCCCAGGGGGAAGGGGGATCTAGCTGGGGGCTGGGAGCCTGCGGCCAGGCTCCCATAGCAACAGCCAGGGCTCTCTGCCAGTGCTCCTGTTTTCAGAATGGGAGGGAGGAAAGGCAGTGGAGGGAGCGGATTCTTGGGGCTCCCCAGCTGGTGCTGAAGGGTGGGGTGGGTGAATTGGAGACCCCGCCCACCTCAGGGGGACTCCAATAGACCTGCCCCACCTTCCACCTGAACACCCTCTGCTCGCTTTCCCCCCTCCCATTCTGAAAACAGAAACAGGCTGGGAGCTTCCCAGACACAAGTTACAAAAGAGGCTACATTTTCAAATGTCTTGATCTGACTCCTCATGCAATGAGGGGTCAGACTTTCACCTGATGGGCCATTTTTTAAGCTGTCTGCAGCCATACACTTATGTTTGCACATAGCTATAAACTTCTTTCTGTGGCCAGATCGGGCAAAAAGTGTCACTTCTGTCTGCACCCATTATGTCACTATAACTGTGTGGCAGCACCTTATCATGGACAGTAGTGCTGACAGAGCTTCCCATGCGAGTAGGAATGCTGCAGAGGCATCGTAGGCTTTAGTCCACATTGCTTAGTTCGGATTCTAAGGGGATTCTAAAAAGGTCCTTTCAAAAAGAGCTTGTTTATTTGTTATCTGTTGTTTTTTGCAGCAGATCCTCATTAGCTTCATCAGTTAGTGGTGTGATGGCCACTAGCTGAACACAGTGACATGGCATCCCTGGAGCCATGGACTGCCCCTTCTGACAATCCAGGGGAGGGATTTGCTTTGAGAATTCCACAGTTCTGCCTTGCTCTATATCCCATGTTTGAAGATTGGTGGCCAGGTGGGGATGACCTCATGGAAAGAAAATAAAAGAGAATAATTGTTTAGAATAAATCATGCTCTGAAATTTCAGGGTTTCATTTTAGTTTGTTGTTTGGGCCAAGACAAATGATTCCAGGTTTTTTGTGATCAGCTGTCATGAATATCATGACGACTCTTCTCTTTTTGAAGTGGCTATATCGTTCCCAGCTTGGTACATAGTAGAGAGAAAAGATAGTGTCTTAACCTGATTGCTATAACAGGGGGTTTCTATCAGGATCATTCCATTGGCTTAGAGGACTCACTCCCTTCTGGAACTGTTTAATGTGAGAGAACAATCAGGCCTGATTCTAATTTATATTATTACAGATAAGAAAGGACCGTTGACATGAAAACCTTCCTGAGATCTAAGAATAGTATCTGCCATGTTAGGAAATGGTACAGTTGCCAGTATCTTGACATCACCATACGTGCCAGTGTGATATAAGAAGAAATCTAGCCCCTAAGGAATGTCCTTGGTATTTATTAGGGGAACAGTATCAGCGACATATGCAGACACGATCTAGCTCAGGAGTTTTGTAAGGGGCATTTATTTTTAGTTTTCCAACTGGCTCTTTGCAGAGAATATGAAGACAGGCAAGTAATTTGAGCAGGGAAGTTTCTAAGCTTTTCTTGAGCTGGGCAACCTCCACTTACCACTTTTCAGATACTCAGCTATTGTTCAGCCTCCTTTTCCCTTTTTGTAGCAGGACTGACAAATCCTGAAGTCTTTATGAAAAGTGACTCTTCCTAAGTATTTCTCTACCCTGCTTAAATTCAGGCATATGTATGAGCACCAGTGGTGACAAGTTCATTTTAAAACTTGTGAAATCCTAAACAACCCCAGTATCCCAACCATTCAAAAGGAGTTAATCAGGTCCTCTTGTCTTCTTTTTCAGGACTGCAACTGGAATGTCTTAAGAGAGATGCTGGTGAGCTGAGATCTCTCTCTAATCACGTCCCACAGTCACAGGAGTTATGGGATGGCACATGGGCCTGTGAACAGGCATGAGTATCAAGGCTTCCGCAACATTATTCTGTGTGTGCATATTGCAGATAAGTCTCCCACTCAGGAATCATCTCCAGCTCCTTTCATGCTATTCAGACCCATTGTAACTGTGATCCAATGTACCAATGTAGGATAGGATATGGAAGTCAGGATAGGATAATGTGCTTTCTAGAGGCACATTAATATAGGTCACATCCTGGAACTAAGTCATCGTGAAAAAAAGAAAGGTAAAAGAACATGGTGTGTCACAGTAGCAAACTTCCTACAATCTTTTGTTTCTGTTGTAGTTCCCAACGGATCTTTAAAAGATTACTCTATAGCCATGTCACAGATGAAAACTGCAACAAGCCTAGGGCCATGAGGGCCATCTCCTCTCTCTTCTTTTCTCATCCTATCTGAACTACTAGTTCCATGTTAGATCAGTATGATGGTGCATCCCTAAGCATTTACAATAAACCCTTTGCCATATAAATGATATGCAGGACTAGCTAATGGGGATCTTCTTAACTATTCCTGTCCTTTGCTCCATTCTGGATCTTTCTTTACCACTGTTTAGTTATTCAGCCACTGTTCAGCTTCCTTTTCCATTTCTGAAGCAGCCCTGACAACTGTTGAAGTTTTCATGTAACATGGCTGTTCCCAAGAATGTCTACCAGCAATTCTTATTTGTGAGTAATTGCATTTTTGACACCCCACAGGCTATATGATGGAGGCATGTTTAACAAACTGAGATATAAATATATGTAGCAAACTGAAGGCCAAGATTTCTGAGGCTTACCTAAGACTGCATTTTTCTCACCATGGCACCACATTTTTTTTCATGTTTTTCTCTTTGTCTTTAGATACTGGCCAGTGGCAGCCAAAGGAACATTTCTGGTAGGCCTGCGCGAAGTGGCTAGTATTCACTTCAGATTCGGCCAGTTCATGGAACAGTGATTTGATTCAGTGATTTGAATCGCTGTCCCGATTTGATTCGGCCAAATCTCCGAATCAGGCAGGCCAGGCCCATCCCCTGCCCCTCTCCCAGCCCGGCAGCGGCTGCCATGCCCACCCCAGCTCCTGGCACTCGTTAAAAAAAAAGCCCCGTCTCAGCAGGTGCTGCCAGGCAGGGGGCAATCCCCGCTGCCCCCCATTGCCCCATGCTGCATGGGGGGCTCTGCATAAGCCACCTGACTACCCTCTCACTTCGCAAGGCCCCCCACAGGTACCCCGCCTGGGCCAGCTCTGGCCCTTTAAGGAAAAAAAAAAACCCCAAACCCCCCCAGACTCCGCTCCTGCCAGTGGGGGTTGACCCCTGCTGCCCCTCATTGCCCCATGCCACATGGGGGGCTCTTCTACAAGCCCCTGAAGCCCTGAGGCTGCACCAGGAGTGGTGGGTCCCGGGGCTTTTCTTGGGGTTTTTTTTTCTTAAAAGGGTGGAGCTGGCCCAGGCAGGGCACCTGGCAATGCATCTTCTAATATAGGGCACACACTCTTGCTCAAAGTAATGTGAAGATGTTGCAATAAATAAGTAGGCCTGTACAGATGTCCCACATGGTCCCCCCTACCCAGCCCCCCTGCCCCTAGTACTTACCAGCTCGGAGTCGGCTGCAGCTCCCTGCTGCAGCCACCAGGGACTGCCCAAATCATCAAAGCTCTCTGCATCTCTCCCAAAGATGCAGAGAGCTTTGAATCATTTCGGACCTTTAAATTGGCCCCTGATTTGATTCAGAATCGGAGACTCAACCACCGAATCGGGCCAAATCGCCTCTGAATCAAATCACCACCTGAAGCTTCACACAGCCCTAATTTCTGGTAACTTTCTATGCCAAAAACAGCCACTAAATGATTCCCGTCTTTGGATAGCAGAGGTCAGACTTGACAGTATTACCATATTATGTTATACAACATATTGCAATTCCTGAGAGAATGGGGTTCTCAGTAATAGTCCAATTATTTCTAAATTTCAATTATGACAAAATTTTAAGCATTCTACTTCATCTTGCAAAAGAGCTTAAATGTACATACAGGCTTAAATGCCTTATATAGTTACCACTTTCCTGTATTTGGCTCAGTTTTCTGCTTAAGTTGGACAATATATATACAGGCCCCAGCTATATAGTTGGTTCAATAAAAGATATTACAGAAAACATTTACCACCAGAGCAGAGGACACTCTCCTAAGAATATTCTGCTCCAAACCCCTCGAAGTTGAACCTTAAGTATGACCCGCACATGTCTATTAGATACCAGGATTTATGCTGTTTAGAGATTGACAGAACAAAATCACAATGATCAGAAATAACTAGGAGTCCAGTATTACCCTGTACTTGCTGAAGAACCTGAAGAGTGATTTACTGGTGTTGTCCCAACTAGTGCACATTACAGAAATCCAACGGGATCATTAAAGGATTGGTGAGACATTACTGTAGCGATTGTCAGTGACAATGAGCCTATTCTCACACACTACTATGAAACATGGGTGCAGGGATGTGCGTGCTTTGGGGTTTGTTACTGACCAGGGGTAAGTTGCTTTAGGATATAATGAGCAGGGATCCTGATTTTCCCTGATAAAAAAAAAAAAAAAAATCACAAATTCTCTGATAAAAAAACAAAATCCATTATAAAAATTAAAGGCCCCCCACATCCCCCCCGGCCCTGCTGGTGCCCTCACCCCCCACCCACAGCCCCCTGCTCCCAGGGCCCCCCCCCATCTGTCAGGGCTGAGGGCACACAGGGGATGTATCTACCAGGGCAGCACAGAGCTAGCAGTGACAAGCAGCTGTTCCCCGTGGCTCCACTGTTCCCTGCTGGGCTGGATTACACCCTCTGGGCTGCAGAGGCCCTGGGGGAGGGCAGCAGAGTGGGAGCCCAAGCCTGCCACCACCCCCGCCCTACGTACAGATCTGCGGGGCATGGGTCCCCCCTGCCCTCCGGGAGTGTGTACAGTAGCAGGGAGCTGCCCCTGCCCCCTGCCCTCAGGGCAAGCTGCCCGTGGCCTCATCCTGATCCCCACTGGGGCCCTGCAGCCATGTATTGGGGTCCCAGGCCCAATGCCTCATGCACCACCCAGGTGGGCAGCAGTCCCAGCCCCAGCCCTGCCCAACTCCCTCTCTCCCTATGGGGGCTCAATTCTACCACCCCCCCTCCTCGCACTTACCTGCGGGAACTGCTCTCTAGGCTTCCTGGGGCCATGTTGCCTGACTGCCCTCCTCCTGCTCCCCCCAGCCCCCTGCAGGCTGGAACTCTGCCAGCCTGCAGGGGGCTCATGGCAAAACTGCAAAATCCACAGGCTTCTCTGGTAAAATGAGAAATACGCATTTCCATCCAGTAAAAGGTAAAATCCACAATTGACTGTTTTTCCATGGAAAATCCAGGTCCCTGGTAATGAGAAGGGATGTATAGCCTGAGATCTCAACCATTTGCAAACTGGTTTGCTGTGCTTCTGACTTTTGATCATTGAAGAACTCCTCAAGAAGAACCATCTCTCTACTTTTTTTTCAGACAGCGGTGAAGGAGCAGTAGAGATTCATGCTGTCACGTCCCTTCTGTTGACAGCTGAGTAATTCAGATTCGATCACAAGTGCTGCTGTGTAGGTGACTTTGCACAATGGAGTCAGGTAAGTTTTCCACTGACTTCTCTTTGATACACAACTGTGTAGCCGCAACATAGAACTTTCCAGCCAATGACAGTGTCCCTTTCTAAGCCAAAGCCAGGACCTAGCCAGGAAGAGAGCTATCTGCACACAGAGTGTACCTATGCTGCTCTGGTGATGGGATACTACCATGAAACAACTAAAGATGAACACTTGAGTGCAAAAATGTACACCCTCTTCTGAAGGTCAATGTTTGCAGCCCTTCATACAATAAACTGTTTTATTGGCACTCATATAGCAGCAGAGATAGAAGAAACTGAACGTGTCTGTAAGCAAAGGGAAGTTCATTTCCTACAAGAATAAATGAGGGAAGAAACATAGTATCTACATCTACAATCTCTCAGTAACAGTGGAAATACATATTATGCATATTTGCTTCTCTCCTGGTAGAAGCTCATTCTGCACTTTCCATTACCACCTGGAAAAAACAAAACTTTGGCTATTAAGAGCAGATATTCAGCTAATCACACTCATTCCCTAACACTGTACCTTCTAATGGTATATCCAGTTATAAAAGGTACAGGAAGAAAAGGAACAACAGTCTATAAGTGTCTACAGGATGAAACAGCAAGGAATAGGACAAATGTTTAAGTGTGATGCCCTAGAAATGAGGGAATGAAATGAAGAAATGCATTTATTGGGCCTTTTTGAGTGCTACTTGTCACCAGGGGTCCTGGATTTCTGAAGCCTACCAGGGCCTCAATCACGATAATAAAATAAATTATAAATATCTATAATTTTTGGTGTTTGATTTTGGGTTTTTTATCATGGAAAATCAGAGCTCTCTCTGCTGCCTTCAGTCAGCAGGATACAGGTCAAACTATGTCTGTGTGTCCATCCCCAGCTCCACTGCTTTGTGGCACTGAACAGCCCTGATATGCCTGTGTCCTGCCCATGCCATTGCCCCTTACTCCCAAGCTACATCCCCCTTGGCCCTGCGTGTGCCTCTCACTTCCAACCCACAGCCCCGCTGGGCCTTGCTGGTGCCCCTCATTCCACAGCCCCCTGCCCCCAGCCCTGCCAGAGGGGGTCCCCAACTGCAAGGGCTGTGGGGCCAGGGATCCGGGTCCATAGCCCCTGCCCCCTGCAGCAGCACCTGAGCCCCAGCTGCCACCCATGGGAGGCAGCAGCTGCTGTGGCAGAGCAGAGTGCAGAGCCTGTCTTGCCCTCCTCCACAAGTTCCATGGACAGAGAAGACCCCACAGTGTGGGTAGGGATGGGCTGTCCACTGAAGGCTTCGGGCTCCCTGCCCTGCTGCCCTCCCACCCTGCCTACGTGGCCCAGTGGGCAAGACCTGGTATGGCAGGGCAAAACGAGACAGGGTGGGGAGGCTCATTACACCACTGGGAGCCCCACACTGCCATGTTGAGGCCCCCTGCCTGCCCAGCAATCACAGGGGTGGCAGCATGGAGTTGTACCCCTCAATGCTGCTGCCAGGGAGGCGGGTGGGGGGGGGCCTCATCATGGCAGCATGGGGCTCCCAGGGGCAGCACGAGCCTCCCTACCCCGACCTGCTCTGCCCTGCTGCATCAGGTCTTACCCACTGAGCCATGGAGGCCCCGGGGAAAGGGCAGTAGGGCAGGGAGCCCGAGCCCACAGTGGGCAACCTGTCCCTGCCCCCATCCTGTGCACAAATCTGGGGGGGAACATGCCCCCCATACCATTCCCAGGAGTGTGTGCAGTGGCAGGGAGCCAGCCCCGCCCCACGCCCAGACAAGTAGCATGCAACCGGTCCCTGCCCAGGCCCTACAGTTGCACATTCTGGCCCCAGGCCCCAAGCCCCATACACCACCCTGGCTGGGCAGCAGCCCCAGCCCTGCTCAACTTCTTCCCTCAATCCCTGCCCCCACCACTCCATGCCAGACTTACCTGTGGGGAGTTGCTCTCCAGGCTGCCTGCAGCCATGTGCATGTGTACGTGCACACATGCACATGGCACCCCCTGAATGACCACCCTCTTCCTGCTCCCCCACAGCCCCTTGTAGGCTGGAACTCTGCCAGCCTGTAAAAGGTAACCCACCATTTCCTGTGCTTTTCTCTTTTAAAGGAGAAAATTCAGGTTTTTCTCCTTAAAATAAGAAAATCTGGGTTTTACCACTTTTTTTCCATGAGGTGAGGAGAAAACCCATATCCCTGCTTATTGCTGTAGTATCTGAGCATCCCATTTCCCACCTGTGAAGTTAGAAGGGTTCTGATCCCTCCACACAGGTGTATCTGTGCATTTTATATGAAACAGTTTTTGTTTAAAATACAGGAAGAGCCCTAAAAGCAAGGCCTAAAACAGAGATTCCAACTCCTGGATGAGTTAACCGACAATGAAGCTACTGCGATGCACTTTTACTTGCTCGCTCACTCTCTTTCTGTGGCCCAATGAATTGTGATTTCTTTGCTGCATAATAGCACAGCTTCAACAGGAAAAACGGAGAGTGTGCCCACTCACCAACATGGAGTAAGTAGCCCATAGCTGGGTGGCTAGGACACTTACCTGGCATGTGAGAGATGAAAAGCCACTTCAAGCTGAGGTTGCCTACTTTCTGGATGAGTGCTCTAATTGCTAAGGCATGGGTTGGCAACCTATAGCCTACAGGCCAGATCCAGCCTGCAAGGAGGCCCAATCTGGCCTACACAGACCCAATCTCATGGAGGACTGGTGGCATAGAGCTGTGCCATGCTGCCTATCCCTTCTGTAGTGCTCCCCCTTGCTGCAGAACCTGTAGCACCTGAGTCTGCACTTCCCCTTGTTGCAGAGGAGATATGGAACAGTAGTGAAGATAGGTGCAAGCATCTAGCTGCTCCAAGGGCAGAGACTTGCAGTCCACAGCAGAGTTGAGTAACAAAGTGTGGCACTCTGGTAAAACTCCTGCACTAAGGTAATATATATAACACGCGTACCATCTCCTCTGGCAGCTGTTTGTAAAAGGAAGTGACCACTACTTCATTTTAAGAGGGTCCTGATTATGTTGGGCATGCTCTGAGAATGCTCACTAGAGTCGGCCCCTGAGGGGAGCTAGGCAGAGGAACACATAGTCCCTGGACCCCAAACAGGATTAAGAATGAGCTGGGCACTAACCTGGGCAGGTAAGAGCAGCTCTAGGCAGGCTAGAGGTGCAATTCTAAATTCCTAAGGAACTTTAAAGTGAAAAAATTAGGTGCCTATGGAGTTTGTACATCTCCAGGTTTAAGCAGCAGCTGAGACAGTGAGTTCCATGGTGTTAAACTACCAAAGAATTTGGATCACAGAATTATAGAAATTAAGGGCTGGAAGGGACCTTGAAAGATAGAGTCCACCACCCCTGCTCTGGGCAGGAATACTGCTGAGATCAAATGATCCCAGCAAGGTGTCTGTCCAGTCTCCTCTTGAAGACTTCCAAGGTTGGGGATTGCACCACCTCTTTGGGAAGTCTATTCCAGATTCTTGTCATCCTAACCATATAGAAGTTATTCCTTACACCCAACCTGAAACCATCCTCTAACAGTTTATGGCCATTGCTCCTTGTCCTCCCCTGGGGTACCCTAGTGAACAGTTTCTCCCAGCTCCCAATACTCATCCCTTACATACTTATAGACAGCCACCAAGTCACCCCTCAGTCTTCTCTTCCCCAGGCTAAACAGTCCCAGATTTCTTAGCCTTTCCTCTTAAGGTTTGTCCTCCAGACCCTTAATCATTCTTGAGGCCCTTCTCTGGACCCTTTCAAGATTCTCCACGTCTTTTCTGAAGTGCAGTGCTCAGAAGTGGACACAGTACTCCAGCTGTGGTTTCACCAACACTGAGTAGAGAGGAAATATCACTTCCTTAGCCCTGCTCACAATGCATTGGGTATGCATCCCAGTATGCTATTAGCTCTGTTGACTACAAGTCGCACTGGCGGGTCATGTTCATCCTGTAATCAGCCATAACCCTGAGGTCCCTTTCAGCCATCATTCTGGCCAGGACATCTCCTAACCTATATCCATGTTTCTGATTACTTCTCCCCAGATGAAGCACTCTGCATTTAACATTACTGAACTTCATCTGGTTCTGCTCCACCCATCTTTCCAGCTTGTCCAGGTCCGCTTGGATCTGCATCCTATCCCTTAACATGACCGCTTTTCCCTATAATGTAGTATCATCCACAAACTTGGCCAACATGCTTTCTACATCCTCATATAAATCATTGATAAAGATGTTGAACGGCACAGGGCCAAGAACCAAACCCTGCAGGACACCACTGGCCACCTCCTGCCAAGGCAATACAGATCCATCCACTTACATGGGATCCTTCATCTTAGTTCTGCATATTGTTTTTTCTTTGTATAACAGTTTCAAGAGGTTTGCTCCCTTACTGATGATTGTAGTTACGATTACACTTTTACCGAAGTCAGCATAGTTACAGCTTACTTACCGGCCCTTCATTTTTATAGGTGAAGGGGTCTTTCTCTTTTGATATTCAGGGTCTGAGATGGTCAGAACCAGCCTTTAAAATACAGAAGCTTTAAACAGTGCTCTCCCTGAATGGTGATGGTGGTAAACAACCTAAAAGTGACCTTCATACCCTCTCCCTGGTATACAAATTTTGGGTATTCCATAAAAACTGCAGAGTTGTGCCTTGTAGCAAAGGCTTACCTTTGTGGAAGTGACTTCTCAGGTCTTCGCTCTAAGCTTGTTGATCTGAGATTCAGCAGTATCTGCCCGTTTCTCAGCCTCTTCCAGCTCATGCTGCACTCTCCTGAATTTGGTCAGGTGAGTATTGGCTTGCTCATCATGTTACCAAAAAAAGGAGAAAGCCTTAATCCAAGCAGCAGAGAAATTATGATGTCTAATATCAGAACTAGAAGGAGTCTTAGAAAACTGCAAATTAATGTTTGCTCCTGTTAAAAGACTCTCAGACTCCTCAGATTGTCTCTCATAAGATTTGACATTCATCTGAAGTTTATCCACCAAGTCTTGTAATCTCATCACATTCTTCCTGCCTTCTTCACTCTGTGGAAAAGTAAACATCAGGTGCTTCCCATGCTTTAAGGAGAAAAACATCATTTTAGAAGAATGTCTCTATTGCACCTACCTGGAAAGTCAGGTCCTTGACCCATGTTCATATTTGCAAACACCTTTGATAGCCTCTGCAGCTTACTTCTGTTCTCCTTCCAGCTCAGACTAATTCTTGAATCTGGGGAAGTAATTGAGAAATTAAACAATCTCTCTAACACAGGAGTCAGTAGTTGAAAGTTGTACACCTTTGGCGCACACATACTCTGGCCTCCATTTTCTGGATCTGCTTCTTGCCTCCCTTCAGAGCCAGCTGCTCTGCTTCATCCAGACAGAGCTGCAGGTCCTTCACTGTTTGGTCCATATTCTTCTTCATTCTCTCCAGGTGGGCCTTTATGTCCTGCTCCTTCTTCAGCACCTCTGCCATCATGGCTGCCTTAAAAGTAAATCAAACAAACTCAGGGAAGGATTCAAACAAGCAGATACATGGCTAAGAGGTGCTCACAGCAGTTTAAAGATTTGCTTACAACTCCAGCCTGCAGGTTCCTAGGCATGTCTACATGAAACGCTATGTCGCCGTAGTGATAAGCTATGGTGCCATAGCATCAGCAGGCACTAGCCATGTTGCTGCCTGTGACAAAATGGAGCAAATTCCCAAGGCCCAGTCTCGGTACTGACCCGCTCCTTTTGTCAATGGGCAAAGCGCCCGCCTCATTCGTCTGCCATGCCTTGTTGTAAATCAATCCAGATGTTAATTAGGCAGAAGATTGCCCTTCAAGCGCCCTGATGTTCAAGGGCGATAAATACATGCTCCGACCTTCCCTTGATGTATCCCATGCCTCACAGATAACACACTCAGCTTGGTAAATCTCTGTCTTGAGGCTGGGCCACACTCAGTACACAGTTTAGGCTCTATCACACCACCCTATTCTGGGCCACACTCACACCACCCCTCTCTCACCAGGGCCTCTTTCACTCTGTTTGCTCTCACCAGGCCTCTTTCAAAATGCCCGTCCTGGGCCCCATTCACCCTGCACTACTCCCTTCAGTGACTCTGGAGGGCCATCAGGCTTGACTGCACTCCTCAGCCAGCCCTGGTGCAGCCTTTTGGGTCTATCTCACAACCCTCATCAATTAGCCAAACTCTGGGCTGACTTCAAGCCTAACCCCTCACCAGGCTACCTTGCTCTTCTCTTGGGCTAACTTCTTCACGTCCTCTCCCCAGGGCCTCTCAACACTGTCCCATCACCAGGGCATGGGATCGAACATCCCCATAGGCTCAGGTGCCCCTGCTCGGCATGCCTGGCCTACCATTCTCATTAATAACCCATCGGATGGTGAAGGCTGGGGTTAAAGCACCCCTACCCGCCTTTCACCAGGGACATAACTGGCCTGGAATTTCTTGGGGACTCCCTCACCACAAGGAGTCCCACCAGGCCACCCTTCCCTGGTAGAGTGCAGTTTCCAGTCATGCCCAGGACCATGGGACCTCCTCCTTCCCCATAGCACCCCCCCACACCCCTTACCTCCAAGATGTTCCAGGAGCAGTAGCCCCTCCAGGTGATGTTACTCTCAGGACAGCTGCTAACAAACTGCCTCCTTAGCCCTGAGAGCTGGGCTCTAAAATGGCCACCCTAATCAAACACCTGCCAGCTGCCTGCTCCAACCCTTAAAGTGAAGGAGCAGCACTGAAGCTGCTCTGTCACACCCCTGCTACTGCACAGTAGCAATGCAGTAGCTAAAGCAAGTACTGAATGCCTGTGCTGTACCAACTACGCAGTGGGGTGCACATGTAGATGCACCCCCATCGCCAAAATACCTGCTACATTGTTTTCAGAGAAGTAATGAAGTGGCAGAGATTTATTCAGAGCTATTTCAGTCTGCCTTGCCTCACAAATGAAATTTAACTATGCTCCTAGGGCAGTAGAATGGCTAGGATTACTATATGAGTATTTTCTGCGATCTTCAGAACTGACTTGAAAACATGACTTACAAGAGGCTGGAAGAATGGATTATTTTGTCTGAAAAAGTGGGGGAATTTGATAACAGTCTTTAAATACCTAAAGGGTGTTTATCAAGAGGATGGTGTTAAACTATTCCCTGTGGTTGCAAGGAACAAGACATGGGTGCATCTACATGTGCATTAATGCACTTTCATTAATGTACATTAAATCTAGTACCTCCATTGTGAAGTACCAGGAAAATAAATGTGCATTAGCCTGTCAATGTGCATTAACTAAAGAGCAGTTTTTAAGTGATGTGTAATGCACATTAGCCTATTTTAATGTACATTAACTAAATAGCATGTTTTTAGTGATGCTTTAATGCGCATCAAATTAAGCTAATGTACATTAAAGCACACATGTAGACATGCCCAAGTAGTGGTCTTAAATTGCCACAAGGAAAATTTAGGTTAGATATTAGGAAGAATGTCTTCACTATGAGACTGATTAAGTATTGGAACCAGAGCCAGATTAACACACAGGCAAACTAGGCACATGCCTAGGGCCCTAAGTGAAGAAGGGGCCCAGTTGCGCTTATTTTATATATTATAATTATTGAGTGAAAAAAGTAATATTTTTCTTCTTAAAGAATAAAAAAGTAAAAGTAAAATACAGTATTAAGTAAGGACCCATGAGTTTGTTTGCTTAGGGCCCACTAAAGGGTTAATCCAGCCCTGATTGGAACAGGCTATCCAGAGAAGTTGTGGGATATCTGTCCTTGGAAGTTTTAAGTCAAACACTTGTCTAGGATGGATTAGACAGGAATGACTCTGCCTTGAGCAGGGTGTTAGACTAGGGGTCCTTTCCAGTCCTATAGGCTAGGGACAGACATTACACATAAACAGGTTTAAGTGATCAGCAACTGGTTTAAAACTGTAACAGGACTGACATTCAGTGCACATAAACTGGTTCCAAAATGGCCAAAACCAGTTTAAGATAAACCTGCTTGAATGTAGTATCAGACTTAACTGATTTGGCTCAAAACCTCTATCTTGGCTCAAGTCTCTATCTGACACAAGAAGTCTACGGGCCAATGAGAGATAAAGCACTGCTCAACCTGGTACTGGCAACTGGGGACGACCTAATCAGCGACCTAACAATCGAAGGGAAGCTGGGTGACAGCGACCATGAGCTGATCACCTTCACCATCCGCCGTAAAGCTGGCAAGTCAGTCAGGAATACAGAAGTCCTCGACTTCAGGAAAGCTGACTTTGACAAGCTCAGGAGGCTTGTTGGTGAGGCCCTAAGGGACCACGACTCCAAGGAACGGGGAGTTCAGGAAGAGTGGTTGCTGCTCAAGGGAGCAATGCTAGATGCACAAGCTAAGGCTATTTCATCTCATAGGAAAGGCAGCAAAAGGGCACAGCAGCCCCCTTGGCTCAGCAAGGAATTAGCAGACCTCCTGCACCTAAAAAGAAAGACCTACAAAAGATGGAGGACAGAATCCACCTCCAAGGAGAAATATTCTGCACTGGTCCGGAACTGCAGGGAGCAAACCAGGAAAGCCAAGGCTGTGACAGAACTCCAACTGGCTACTGGTATCAAGGATAATAAAAGGTCCCTTTTTAGATATGTGGGGAGCCAGAGGAAAAGCAAGGGCAACATTGGACCCCTGCTAAACTAAATGGGACAACTGACACCCAGGAAAAAGCCAACCTACTAAATGGGTACTTTGCATCAGTCTTTCACCAGTACCATGGGACACCCCTGACCATTATGGGACAGGGAGGCCTGGGTGTGGGAGATTCCTTGCCCTCCATCAATGCTGACCTTGTGAAGGAACACCTTGAGAGCCTGGACACCTTCAAGTCAGCCAGCCCTGATAGTCTACACCCCAGGGTACTCAAGGAACTAGTAAGCATCATAGCTCAGCCCCTGGCATGGATCTTTTAGAACTCCTGGCACTCTGATGAAGTGCCCAAAGACTGGAAGAAAACCAATGTGGTGCCTATCTTCAAAAAAGGGAGGAAACTGGATCCAGCAAACTATAGGCCCATCAGCCTGACCTCTATCCCGGGAAAGGTTTTAGAAAAGATTTTCAAAGAGTACAGCAACCAGTTCTGGGCGCCGCACTTCAGGAGGGATGTGGACAACTTGGAGCGGGTCCAGAGCGGGTCCTGACCTTGATAGGCTCAGGAAATGGGCAGACGAGAACCCACCAAAAAATGCAAGGTTCTCCACCTTGGGAGGAAAAACCTGCAGCATGCTTAAAAAGGGATTTGGGGGTCATGATTGACCACAAGATGAACATGAGCCTTCAATGTGATGCTGCTGCTAGTAAAGTGAGCAAAATGCTGGCTTGCATCCACAGATGCTTCTCAAGCAAATCCCGGGATGTCATTCTCCCCTTGTACTCGGCCCTGGTGAGGCCGCACCTGGAGTACTGCATCCAGTTTTGGGCTCCACAATTCAAAAAGGATGTGAAGAAGCTTGAGGGAGTCCAGAGAAGAGCCATGCTCATGATCAGAGGTCAGGAAAACAGACCTTATGGCAAGAGACTGAGAGCTATGGGACTCTTCAGCCTGGAAAAGTGCAGACTCAGGGGCAGTCTGAAGGCCACCTATAAGTTTATCAGGGGTGTTCACCAGGATCTGGGGGAACGTTTGTTCACCAGAGCACCCCAAGGGATGACAAGGTTGAATGGTTATAAACTCCTCCAAGATCATTTCAGGCTGGACATAAGCAAGAACTTCTTTACTGTCCAAGCCCCCAAGGTCTGGAATAGCCTGCCATCAGAGGTGGTTCAAGCACCTACTTTGAATGCTTTCAAGAGAAATCTGGATGTTTATCTTGCTGGGATCCTATGACCCCAGACGACTTCCTGCCCCAGGGGCAGGGGGCTGGACTCGATGATCTTCCGAGGTCCCTTCCAGCCCTACTGTCTATGAAACCGGTTTATGCATTGTTTGTTGCAGACTCCTTGCTGATTTAAGATAAAACAGCGATCCTCAGCATCCCAACATGCTCTCTGGGCTGTGCGGGGCTCTCTGCTCTAGCCCAGCTAGGCTGGCCCTGCCCCTCTACTCTCCAGTTGGAACAGGGATAGGCAGGGCAAAGGTCTGGTCAGGGAGGGGTTTAATTCCCCCTTCCCTGTCCCACCGGCAGAGACCCAAGCTGGGGCCAGTTGCTCTCCCATCCTGCTGTAGCACTGGGCACCATGGCCCCTGAGGCAGAGGGGGCAGAGAGGGGAGTTAGTCTCCCCTCTACCCCTACTGGCAGCTGGGATAGAGGGGAGACTGGCTCCCTGCAGCAGAATAGGCCCCTGCTGATCCCTCTGTGGAAGGCCAGAGGGAAGGAGAATAACCCAGTCCATGCCCCCCACCAAGGGGCTTTATAGTCTGGCTGTGCCCCCACTGGGCCACTGCAGCAGGACAGGGCAGGACCCTTGGTGGGGGTAGCAGCCCATCATAATGTGCAGCAGTGCGAGCCCCTTCCCAGGGTGGGGGCCCGCTGTGAGGTGGGCAGAGCTATGGCAGGCTGTGTGCGACAGCACTGGGGCCTGGAGGGGGTCAGAGCCCCCTGCGCTGCCACCACAGATGCTTGTCTCACCTTGCAGCATCCCCCCCCGCCCCCCCCCACTGGGAAGGGGCTCCTGCCCCATCACAGTTGCTCCCCCCACACTGCTCCAGTGGCTGGGTGGGGGCATGGCCAGACGCTGCGGGCTGGGCGGATCTGGCCTGTGGAGGGGCTTTGTCTGCCCCCAGCAGGTTCCTCAGTCCCACCAGGCTGAAGCACCACTCCCTGGGCTTGCAGCAGGGCTGGGGCTACCCCGTGGCGGGACTGCCTTTCTCGGCAGCTCAACCACAGCAGCTCCTTTGCTCCTGGCCTGAGCAACTGCAGGCATATGCCCACATGTCTATTCTGTTACAAACTGGTTCACTCTGCAGGTTAGACTAACCTGCAAAGGTTGAATCAATTCAGGCTCCAGGTTTTTGAATGGCTGTCCCTAGCCATGGAGAGAGGCTTTGTTTTCTTAACAGGTTGATAAACACTGAGTTAGGGGTGATAAACTTTTCCTGCTGGACTGCTCAGGACGGAGAGGGGGGAATAATTAGAATGTCCTACTGGGGCCTGGCCATGCCCCGCCTCTCCCCAGCTCAGCACTGTGGAAGTGAGGGAGGGCTGCTCTAGTGCTCCCCTCCACACCCTCTCCCCCCACCCCCCTGCAACTTCTAGCCTGAGCCATTGGAGGCACGTGCCTGAATTTTTTCAGTCCAGAGTGGATGTCTCTTCAGTTACAAACTGGTTTAGCCTAGCCACGTTAGACTAACCTGCACAAATTGAATCAATTCAGGATCAGGCTTTTTGAATGTCTGTCCCTAGCCATGGAAACAGGGAATTTGCGCAAAATACTAGACTTTCACACAGTGCATTTATAAAATGTCAGAAACTGTATTTTGCATTAGTACATGCAGTACATACTGCATTAGTACATTCTGTTCTCACAGAAAAAAAAACACCTTTGTTATCAAAAGGTTGCAGGGGGGAAAAAACTACAAAGCAAAACTTGAAAGCCTATTGTTCCCTTACACATCTGGGAGAAATTATTCAGTCAAATGTTTTTGTCAGTAATGAAGATTCAGGTTTAATGATGTTATTTTTTTCACTTGAAATTTACTTAAATTGAGTTTAAAAATAAAAGAAAAAAACAAAATCTTCAAGAAAGGGAAAAGGGAGGACCCGGGCAACTATAGGCCCGTCAGTCTTACCTCAATCCTGGGGAAACTCTTTGAGAAGATCATCAAGGAGCACATTTGTGATGGGCCGGCATCAGAAATGATGCTCAGGGGCAATCAGCATGGATTTATTAGGGGGAGATCATGTCAGACCAACCTGATTGCCTTTTATGATCAGGTCACAAAGGCCATGGACGCAGGTGTCGCGGTGGATGTAGTCTTTCTGGACTTCAGCAAGGCCTTTGACACCGTCTCTCACCCCATCCTAATTAATAAACTAGGCGACTGTGGCATAGATGCCTACACAGTCAGATGGATTGCAGATTGGCTGAAGGGTCGCACTCAGAGGGTGGTGGTGGATGGATCATACTCGACTTGGGGGGAGGTGGGTAGTGGAGTCCCCCAGGGCTCGGTCCTGGGGCCTGCGCTGTTCAATTTCTTCATCAGCGATCTTGATGTTGGGGTGGAAAGCAACCTGTTTAAATTCGCTGATGACACCAAAATTTGGGGGGAGGTGAGCACGCTAGCAGGGAGAGAGAGATTGCAGAAGGATCTGGATAGGTTACAGGGGTGGGCAAACAGGAACAGGATGTGTTTCAATACGGACAAGTGCAGGGTGCTGCACTTGGGTAGTAGGAACCAGCAGCACACTTATACGATGGGGAGCTCCCTACTTGAGAGCACGGAGGCGGAAAGGGATCTTGGTGTCATTATTGACTCCAAGATGAACATGGGCCGACAATGCGAGGTCATGGTTGGCAGGGCTAACCGGACCTTGTCGTGCATCCACAGGTGCATCTCGAGTAGAGCCAGGGAGGTGATCCTCCCCCTCTATGCGACGCTGGTCAGGCCGCAGCTGGAGTATTGTGTCCAGTTCTGTGCGCCCCATTTCAGGAGGGATGTGGACAACATGGAGAGGGTCCAGAGGAGGGCCACCCGCATGATCCGGGGACAACAGGGCAGACCCTACAGTGAGAGACTGCGGGACTTGAACCTATTCAGCCTCCACAAGAGAAGGCTGAGGGGGGACCTGGTGACCGTCTATAAACTCACTAGGGGGAACCAGAAGGGTTTGGGGGAGACGCTGTTTCCCCTAGCCCCCGCTGGCATAACAAGGAGTAATGGGCACAAGTTGATGGAGAGGAGGTACAGATTGGACATCCGAAAAAACTACTTCACAGTTAGGGCGGCTAGGAGCTGGAACCAACTTCCAAGGGAGGTGGTGCTGGCCCCTACCCTGGGGATCTTTAAGAAGAGGCTGGATACCTACCTGGCTGGACTCATTTGAGTCCCGTTTTTTTTGTTTAGGGTTCTTTTGTTGTTCTCCCGCCCTGGCGGGGGGGCGGGCTAGAAGATCTATTATGTCCCTTCCGACCCTAAAACTATGAAACTATGAAACTATGAAAATGTATTATTCAAAGAGACCATTTCATTTGACACCAAACTAGGTTTTTGCATTTTTTCATTTGGGTGAGAAAGTCAAGAAGTTTTCATTTTAGGTCAATACAAATTAAACTGGGCTGCTTTCCATATTGCTATTATTGTGATTATTTAGGTCAGCCAGTAAAAATCCTTTGCACAGCTCTGGTACCCTGAGACTCTAGCCCTTCTACCCTGTGTAACCTCATCTTTATCCAGGGCCACAGTCTGAGTTCTCTAAACTCTGACAAAAGCAGTTGCTTTACCTCACTACAGCAAGGCTTCAGGGCACACACTAAAGAACAAAAGAAACAAGTTATACAAAGTTCTTACATCTGTAATTGCCTTCTTTGCATTCTCCTCAGCATTCTTGGTGTCTTTAATGGCATCCTCTATCTCACTTTGGATTTGTACTATATCCATTTCCAGCTTTTTCTTTGTATTAATAAGGCTGGTATTCTACAAAAAGAAAAAATGCAGTTGATCATTGGTCTACAATTGCTTCTCTCTTTTTTGTACTTAAACATTCTCTTATATGAGAATTATTATGGATTTTTACTCTGGGATTTCATAGAACCCTGAATGTGTATGGCCCTGAAATGAGAGCTACCTGAGTGTGCAAGAGCTGTTCTTTAATCTCTTGGGCACATCTTGGGCAACGGGCACACTCCCGGGCTAGAGCCGGGCACACCGCGCCCGCCGGGTTGACTTTGGCGAGGGACACGGTATCGAGGGGCTTGAACAAGACCTGCTCGTTGCTCATGATACACCCGAACGCCGCGGGGTGAAGATACACCTCTCCCCCTCCAAGGGCTCCATCTTCGGAAGCTCCCTCTGTTTCCTTCAGTGAAAAGCGTCCGCTGACACATCTCTCGCCCGCTCCACCCGCCTGGTGATAAACAATATGCGCCTCCAGTTCTGCGACACTCGCCACACCACGCTTTCCACTCTTCCAAGGACAATTCTTAACTAATTCCAGTTCTAGCGAGCCCTCTCCTGATCCCATCCTCGTCGCCATGTGTGGGCTGGGTGGAAATCTGGGCCCTTTTCGTGCTGCACGCGGGCTGTGGCCGGCAGCCCGGGCACGCGGGGTCGGAGAGAGCGGGCGACGAGCTGGAATTAGGCACAGACGCTTAGCGGTAGATTTAAAGATTGTTTACTTACACCAGAGATGGTCGTGGTGTAGGCTGGAAAGCTTGCTTGAGTTGCGGTTACAGACGAAGACAACACGAACGGTCACGTGGAGTTTGCTAGGCTCCACGGAAACAGAGCTCCGGATGCTCTGGGTGAGCGCGCCACCAAATCGGACTCGTAGATACGTCTTATAAAGGTTATTGATCAAAGACGGGAAGAGGTAGGCGGTGGATCAGGTCGCCAAACTACCAAATCGGACTCGTAGATACGTCTTATAAAGGTTATTGATCAAAGACGGGAAGAGGTAGGCGGTGGATCAGGTCGCCAAACTACTCTGGATCTCATACAGGGTTTCTATTACCCTGCCGTGTACCCAGGGTCCCCACGAGATGGATGTGGAGTCCTCCTCAGCTTGGGCGGAAACCGCTCAAGCCTCTTATACGGCTAGCAGGCCAATCGCTAACCGCCACGTGGGAATAATTTAGCACTAGCCAATAACGGGACACAAATTTGCATGCGGGTGGTGGGAAATCCTTTGCACCGTGCATCTCTCTTGCAACTTGAACAATGCACTCTGCAAAGGAGATCACAAATAGGCGGGAAACTTGTCCCTGGACCGGAGCTTTCCTCTGCAGTAGGAAACTCCACCATGCAATGAAGCTATAATTTGGCGGGGATAATTCTAGTGCCGAAGCACACACAAAATCATACCTTTGGGTTATGACACATTTTAATGGACTTGATGTTCCAAAGCTATGCTTTGTTCTGCAGTTCTGCTGTCTGTTAGTGGCTTCTGGTAATGAAGCTCCTATTTAACAACCCTGCAGATTTTTTTTAACTCATTCCAAAGAAGTCCTATTTGTTTTGGCTTCGATCTTAAACTGAATAATACAGCCCTGGGCCTCAAGTGCAGTGGTTCTCAACCTTTTTTTGTACCAGGACCCATTTGTAAACATTGCTGGTCAATCTTGAACCAGTGTACCTCAGTCCTAACCTGCTGCCCCTTACCCCCAGGCCCCAACCCCCCCATTGTGTGGGGCATTAGTGGCCCCAAACAGCCCCTTGCAGTCTGGAACTCTGCCAGCCTGCGAGGGAAAATACACGGTGTCCCATGCTTTTCTCCTTTAAATGAGAGTCCATTTTTTAAAGTTTGTTGATCCATTTTTTTATTTTGTTTGTGACCCTTTCATATATTCTTGTGACTTACTTTTGGGTCGTGACCGATGGGTTGGGCAATGCTGCTCTAGTGTATTAGTAAAGCTTCTAGTTTCTATTTAACTGGAGAAAAATATCTGTTGTTTTACATGTGATGATGATGCACCTCACCATCTGCACCCCCCTTTTCGAAATTCTAGATTCACCTTTGGACTTGAGGAAGGGTACATATTACCCAAAAGCTTGCCTATATTCCTCCCCACCATACTTTTGGTCCAATAAAAGATATCATCCACAAACATCCTTATTTACTTTATGTCTGTTTTCTTTACGAAACCAAATCCCTAGTCTCTGAAACCAGTATATATTGTAATATTTTTACACTGCCTTCTTCCAAAGGATATAAAGTTCTTTAATCCTAGATGCATTTATATCCCAATTTTTTCTTGGTTTTCTTTATTCTAGGTTTGGGTGCTTGAGAAGGGCACACTTTAAAAGTCACCGTACTGATCTCACATGGTACCTTGTCAAAGTTCCTTTTTCTTGTCAAGAGCAGTTGCTATTGCATTTGCTGTCTCAACATGCAGCAGCAGATCTTCTACTTCTCCTTGCAGCCTCAACTTTGTCTTCTCCAATGAAGCACACTTTGAATTCACAGCTTCAACCTGCTCTTCAGCTTCTTGAAGACGCTGAGCAAGTTTTTCCTTAAAAATATAAATAAACATGAGTTTATTACTTATATTAATCATCTTTTTAAGAACATGCACTTCACCCTGCTACTGCTCTTCTACAGCAGACATTTTTCTTCATAAGAAACTGAAGAATCAGAGAGGACCAAGAACATATCTGATATCCTCCCTCCTATAGTGACCAAGATGAGACATTTTAGAGAAAGATATAAAACTGCCATCATGAACCCATTTGTCCAACAAAAGTACAACATTCATCCTGAACAGGTCTGTTGAATAGATTTATATTAACAGCCCTTATGTTTTTATCCTAGCAAATGCACTTTCTAGTCTTATACATCTATGAGTGTCATTTATTTTCTAAATTTACTACATAATTGTCCAGCTATCCTGTAGATCAAGGGAAATATCAAGGCTAATCTAGTCTCATTGTTTTTGCAGCAGTCATTGTGAAAATAAAAAAAATACTGGAAATTGGGACTAAATGACTGTGACATCTAGTGTATTGTGCACTGCATGTCACATACACCAACTCTGATTATTTTATTTTTAATATTTTTAAATTTAAGTTTCATGAAATCTTAAATAAAATGTTGTAGTGCCTTACAATAAGCAGTTCTATATGTGATACAATAGATACTACATAATATTTCAAGAACACCTACTTGGCCTCTTTCAGCTCCTCCGTGCACTGAATAGCATCTGTCTCATATTTGGTTCTCCATTGGGCAGCTTCACTGTTGGCCTTTGACAGGGCACACTGAAGCTCACTCTTAGTTTCTTGCTCCTCTTCATATTGCTCCCGTAACAAGTCACAATCATGGCAAGCAGATTGCAAGCCATGGGCAAGAGCATTTTTAGCCTAGAAATTTAAAAAAATACCATGAATTTATAACTGTACTCAATTAGGTCACCACCAGGGAATGAACCCCAGATCTCTCCTATTGATAGTGTGATCCTCTTCTACTTAATAAAAAGACTAATGCCAAATTTTTAAATGTATATAGTTTCCTAACACTAGCAGGAAACAGAAGCTAATGTCCACTTAAGGCCAAATCCTATTTTACCATTCATAGCCAACCAAGAGCAACGTTTGGCCCTTGCACAATTTTTCAATTCTTTTTCCATCTGTGGTGATACGGGATCACCCACGAACATACATAACTGCCTGAAGTAAAGTTGAGAAGGAAGGCTGTCTCACCGTAGTCTGATAGCCAAGTGATTATAGCATATGCCCAAAAAGCAAGATATCCAGGTTTAGGATACTCCAGATATTTGAACTTTCCCATCCTACTTCACAGCAAAATATTTCAGGGAACAGATGCCATGCTCAAAAGCACTCTCTAGCCATCATCTGGTGGGTGACCCACTGAGCAAACACGAATGTAAAATATAGGCAGCCAGG
>NW_005843153.1:11282-19932 GCF_000455745.1 Alligator sinensis | reverse complement strand
GTGTCACTGAGTAACAGAGCTGTTGCCTTGACAGGAAGTTTACTCTGGACTCCAATCATGGCTGTTGGCCTCACTAGAGCAAAAAACTAGTGGCAGGGAAAGCTTAATGAAATTAGGTTCAACATTTTTTGAGAGCTTAGCATCTGCTCAGCATTATTATTACCTTGACCTCTTCCTCTAGCTGCCTTTTAAGTCCTTCTATTTGCTGGGTAAATACTTGCTTACTTCTGGAGAGCTGGGACATTATAGATTCCTTTTCTTCAAGCTGATGACTTGATTGACCTATAGCCAGGGAAGATAAATACCTGTCATGGCACATCAAAACTATCATATCAAAAATAAAGATCAGTAGTAGAGCAGCTATTTTATCCCTGCTCCAGGTCCAAGTTAAAGAAAAAACCTGCCAATGTCTGATAGTGCTATTGGGATATTCCCAAATCCCTGATTCCTGCAGAGACACAGATGAAATAGGACATGTCACATTTTGTGTCATTCTAGGAAATACCTTCAAGCAAAAGGAAAATATTTTTTGGAGTTAGTCCTGAACTCTTTCAATGTCACTCATGAACATTTTGCTTTCATGTGTGCTTTTTAATAGCCTACATGACTGTGAGCAGCCAGCATGGTAGGGGTAGATATGCACCTTTATAAACTAACTAAATAAGATACATATACAGAGCCTAAGCTTTTGTGAACCCAGGTTTACTTCAGATGCAACATCCAATGAAATGAGCTTGGATTCGTAAAAGCTGGTGCTCTCTCTATATATTTAATTTAATTAGTCTACAAAGATGCATACGTACCCTATCTTCAAACTGACTTCAGACTAACATGGCTAACTTCCTCTCTCAACCAGTGTGGAGAGTCATTAACAAAACACCCATCCCACACACAGCATTAGCATTCTGAGGGGCCTTTTTTTGCACATGGTCCAAGTGCCTTCAAACCTGTCCCGTTCCCAGCCTGAGAGCCCTCACAAATCTGTCCTGCCCAGAGGCTGGTACAGAACTTGTATATTACTTTACTGAATATAAAATAAAACCAACAGAAGTAACTTTGACTAGTTTACCTAAGCTATGAAAAAAATCACCGATGCACTACTCCTGTTTTTAATAAAAACAAAAACATTTGTCAGCCATAGAGTAAAAGTCATTCCCGTGCAAGCATGCCTTAAAGAGAAGAACCTCTTTTTACTTATAAAACAGAGTCAATTTTATTTAGTTAGCAACAAAAATAAATAAATATAAAACCTTACAATGGCAGTGCTCCAGAATTATTATTTAGAGTAGAACTGAATTTTAACACTAACTTCTTATTCCACCCTCAGGGCCCTCTTGTCTGCTCCTTTTCCATACATTTCCCCACCACCACGACCCCAAATTCCTTAACTCATACAACTTCCTTCAGTTATCTTCCAAAGTAACATAACTCTACATTTTGGGTGTTTATACATGTGCCCCAGCAGTGGTGGGGGGAGGAGGTGCATTTTAATTAGTGTGGCTCTGAGAATCACTTTAATTAAAGTGCCCAGAGTGTCTTATGTATCAGCATCTCCACACTGAAAAATGGTGGTGGGGCATTTAACTAAAGCTCATCATATGAGCTTTAGTTAAAGTGCCCCTAGTGCCATTTTGCAGTGCAGGGACACTAATACATGGGACATAGGAGTCTGTTGGAGCCCTCCAGCAGACTCGATTATTTGAGTCTGCTCCGCCACACTGTGATTAGAATGCATGGGAGCAGCCTCGCTGCATGTGTATGACACCCTTTGGTTCCCACTGAATAGAATCATCCTGCCTATTTCCCCATTTACAGGATGTATATTGGAATTTTGAGGTCGGGGTGGGTTTTTTGGTGGTGATGATGAGGGGGGCAGGGTTTAAGCCTCTGACCTGCATAAATGTGTAAGCAACGTTTCTTAGTCAACATTATGAATTTTTATTTTTTTGTAATTTCAAATAACTCTGGTATGTTTTATCAAAGGTCCCTCTTTTTAAATAAGACCAAGACAACCTCCGTTCTCTTTTCCTTATAATGTAGAGTGTCGGGTCCTTTCCAAGGACACGTGTAAAATGCAACTATCTCCAGGAACCGTCTTGTGATTATTGCAAGTTTGTGTGGGTGTAAATGGGAGTAGAATCTGGCCCAGATTCTTTATACCGAGTGTTTTTTTCTAGTACTGCTTTTATTCTGTATTCTCTTCATCTGCCATTACACGATGCTATGCTGCTTGCTCCTTGGTTATTACGACAATTCATTTTTTTCCCCATGGTAATTTCTAACTAATTTTTCCAACCCATGTTCTGAATTATGCTTTTACAGTTATAGCAAGTCAAGGTTTAAAAAATCTTGAGTAAATCTACCCCACCCCCATTAAGATAAGCTAGAAATACATTTGGAGTTCTGCAAGTTCTCCATTCTCAAGTGTTCGTGGTTGTCCTTACCAGAATCAGCCTGCAGGTGAGCTCTTTGCATCATCAGGTCATTCACATGTCTCTGATTTTCAAACTTGGCCTTCCTTTCACTCAACTGGTCCTCCAAGGTATGGCACATTTTTTCTAGATTAGCCTAAAAAAAGAATTAAAAAAATGAAAGGTCACTTCACATGAATGTATATATATGTTTGTGCATATGGGTTTGTATGTGGTTAAAATGTTCCTGCATTTCATTTAAAAGTACCTTAGCTTTAATAACAGTCTCCAGGTTACTAGCCAGGTCATCAATTTCCATCTTCATTTCGCTCTTCTCCTTCTCCAGCTTCTGCTTGACTCGTTGCAGGTTGTCAGTTTGTTCCATAAGTTCTGCAGTACTGTCAGCATGCTTCTTCCTGAGAGCAGCTACAGCAGCTTTATGCTGCAAGGCAGACTCCTCTAGGTCATGGCGCATTTTTTGGAATTCGGTCTCTCGTTTCTTATTGAGTTCAATTTGGGCTGAGGTGACCCCTCCAACTTCTTCCAAATGCTCACTGATCTCCTCAAGTTAACGAGTCAAATCAGCACGCTGCTTCTCTGCTTTGGCTGAGTTGCCCCCTCAGACTCAATCTCCTCTTCTAGTTGTTCAATGCAGGCCTATACAATAGAGAATGATATTGTGGTGGTTATTAATTATGGCAACGCTTAAAACATGCTTCTGTGAAAGCCAATGATTTTTCTAATAGAATGACAGGGCCCTCTGTTCCAAATGTAAGGAAAATAAAGTCTCTCTGAACCTTAGCATTTTGCCTTTGACATCAAAATCTACATGATTAGAGAAAGTATATAGATGAAATCACATTAATTTGAGATACAACTTTGCCCTTCTGTTGTTCCTAAATATTACTGAGAAATTATGGTGAATCATCTATAAATTTAATCATTAACTTGATGTCACTAACTGTTATCCAATTATTGCAAGGCAAAGACAAACTAAGTGGAATTAAAATTATGAAGAAATAATATCAACTTTGTGCTTCTTGCCTGCAGTTCTTTTATCTTCTTCTGCAACTGAATACTCAAATTCTGTTCATCCTCAATTTTGCTTTGTATCTGGCTAAGCTCAAAGTATTTTCTGTAAAGGAACAAGGTAGTGTAATAAAAAGACATGTCAAATATATTTTAAAATATGTAAGTAAATGAGTCAGTTAATTTTGTATCTTGTACTTTTTTAGTTTTTCATCCAATTGCTGCTTATTAATCTCTAGATCCATTATGGTTTCCTGTGTAAGCTTCAAGTCTCCTTCAAGCTTTCTCTTTGATCTTTCCAGATCCATGTGGACTTTTCTTTCCTGGTCTAGGGATCCTTCCAGCTATAACACAAACTATTTGGGATCAGTTTGAGAGACTTTGTCAAAGAAAGATGTACATACCCCTTGTGTAGAGCATGCTCACATCATCAACTTGCTGTTCCAGTTTTGTCTTGGCTTTTGTGAGTGTGCTGACTTTGTCCTCTTCAACTTGTAGATCATCCAGTACCTGCTGGTGGGCCTCTTGGAGGGCTTTCTTTTCCTTCATTAACTTCACAGTTGTTTCATCCAAAACTGCCATTTCTTCAGTTACATTTTTAACCTATAAAAAGGCAGAATAAATTTAACCTACAAAAGGCAGATTGGTGACTCTGAAAGACAATAAACACATTACTGGCCGTTAAAATGATTAAATAAATCCTGTTATATGATCCAGCTACATATTCTGGTCTGCATATTCTCTATCTCTAAACCATAGAAGTAATTTCATAGATAAAACATAAGACAATTCCCATTATTAGCCAATTCTTTGCGTTTGAGTGCTGGATTACATGCACAATGGGAGCTGGCTGTTTAAAACTTAAGCCCTCAATTTTATTGTATTTTCTGCTTCAGTTTTTATTAGCATTTGCATCTTATTAAACAAGACAGTTGTTATAAAAAATAGAAAAATGAAGCATGTAAAGAATACCTTGTTTTCTGTGGCATGTTTTTCCTTTTCAGACTTGGCCAAGGTTAACTCAATATCATCGATATCTTTCTTCAACTCTGAACATTCGTCCTCTAGTTTCCTCTTTTTGGCTGTCAGCTCAGTGTTCATCTCTTCTTCATCCTCTAATCTTTCATTCAACTCCTTAATTTTAGCCTCAAACTGGAATTTCATTTTGATCAACTGATAGCACCTTTCTTCAGCATCAGTCAGATTTTCAGTTTCCTTTTTAGAGAAAACAGTTTGATGTTTGATCATTACTCATTAAAAAAAGAAAGTATACAATTTTTCATAATAATCTTTATTTTCACGAATCACTCACTTAACATACAAGTTAGCACTTTAACTAATTTTTTGAATTAGCCATCTTCCAAGGCATCAGAAATAACTGATGGTAACTGGAGAAACAGAAGGTTGTTGTGAATCCCATACAGCTTGCACTTGGAGCTGAAGATAATTTTTTTCTTGCATCAGGACCACCATTTTTTCTTCCAATTCCTTCCTTTTTGCTTCTGATTTAGCAAGCTCTTCTTTGGTTCTCTCAAACTCTTCCTTCATGGTGGCCATTTCTTTTTCTGTCTCCACACTCCACAGCAAAGGCTTGATCTTAAAGTACAACTTCATCCAGGGCCAGTGCTTGACATTCGTGAATACCCGAATGTTGGCCTGGATGCAGAAAATGGATTCCCTGAAATGGAAATAAACCAATTATTGCCAGAAAAAAAATACTTCGCTGAAGGGTATATTTGCCAGAAGAGGCAAAAACTTCTACCTTCTCTCCAACTTTTTTTGGAATTCAGCTCTCATGAGAAAACCTCTGCACACAGCCTGAGTGCGAGTAATCAGGTGCACCTAGCAATCATCTCGCATCTCTTCCAAGAGGCCCAGCAAACCAGCTTTGAAGAACACCTGAAATTAAATGATAGAAGAGGCCAACAATGTCCAGGGTTTCTAATTTGTAATGTAACAAATTAATTCTTGCTATACAAAAAAAAATCTTTACTTTAGTGTGTCCAAATTTGTACTGGGTATGGTCAATCTCAATGGATGCCAGCAACTTTTCACAGGCTTTCTTACTATCGATAAATTGTCCCTCTGGGATGGCACTAGCATTCAGAATCCGATACCTGTCAGTTTGAAGACAGAAAACAAATTCATCCTTCCCAAAAGAATCACTGTCGGCTTGAAGAGAAGAAAGAAGGATGCTTCCTGCTTGCACACCCTCTCACAATTGACTGCATCTGATGGAAGTCTAATGAGACACGGCTGTGTTTGACAGCCATAGAGTACAGCAGACAGTGACATTCCATTCTGTAACTGAAGGGATGCATAGTCTGACTTCTTCAGTCTTGAAATGTTATGCTGTCCTGGCTCACACTGTCTTGATGTAAGACATCAAGGCAATTAAGAGATGCCAATGTAGATTCAGAGGTTCACAGTTTTTAAGATAAAAGGACCATTCTTTTTTAAATACTTTTTTTATACAGGTAAGATTTTAAGACTAGAAGGGGCCACTATTTACTCTGCCCTTCTGTGCAAAACAGGTTACAGAACCACACACTCATGGCTTCTGCATCTGGAGAATATTCTGTGACTAAACAAGAGCATATTGTTTGGAAAGACAAATCCAAATTTGATTTAACAATTTTAAGTGATGGAGAATCCACCATACTCTTTAGCAAGTTGTTCAAATGGTTAATTACTCTCACTGTTAAAGTACTGTGCCTCATTTCTAAACTGACCAGATAGACATTAGCTCCCAGTGGGTGCATCTACATGTGCACTTTTACTGTGCAATAATCAAAATTACTGCACAGTAAGGGCATGCATCTACACATGCACCCTCATGCTGCACAGTAAATATGGTGACTTATGCTGACTTGATCATAAATTTGATACCTGCATCATACAGGTATCAAATTTATGCCCAATTAGTTACTGCACAGTAACACACGTGTAGATGCCTTACTGCGCAGTAATACTGTGTGTATGGACTGACTTGGGACTAACTTTAATCCCAAGTCATTCCACACATAGTGTTAATGCACTTTAACACCTGCACATATAGATGCTAGCCTAGTCCTGCTTACTGCGCAGTAACTTACTGCACAGTAAATTTAAATCGGCATAAATGCACATGTAGACACTCCCACTGGGTACATCTATGTGAGATGCTACAGCACAATAGCAATGAGCTACTGCACTGTAACTCATTGCTACCACACAGTAGTGTTGCCAGGCACTAACCATGACATGACACTACTGCACAGTAGTAATGAGCTACTGTACAGTAACTTGTTGATACTGTGTAGTAGTGCCAGAAAAACTGTGTGGCACCACTAAATGACTGTGTAGTAACAACTATTCAGTCCACCGCTCGTGTAGATGCAGCCACTATCTACTGGCTCTCTGCTAAATTAAAAACCCCTCTACAGTCAGTAATCCCTACCCCAGGTAGATGCTCATGAACCTATGATCAAAATTCATAACCTCTTCTTGTATAAACAAAATAGATTGGCTTCTTAAGTTATCTAGTTACAAGGCAGGTTTGCCAAACCTTAAATTAATTTTGTATCACTTTTCTGAGCACTGAAGGGAGTTCCCTTCTTGAAAGCACAGAGGCGGAAAGGGATCTTGGAGTCATTATTGACTCCAAGATAAACATGAGCCGCCAATGCCAGACCGCAGCCAGGAAGGCCAGCCATAACTTGTCATGCATCCAAAGATGCATCTCAAGCCAGTCCAGAGAGGTGATACTCCCCCTCTATGCCACTTTGATCAGGCTGCAGTTGGAGTACTGCATCCAATACTGGGCATCGCACTTCAAAAGGGATGTGGCCAGCCTGGAGAGGGTTCAGAGGAGGGCCACCCGCTTGGTGAGAGGACAGCAGGACAGGCCCTACGAGGACAGACTGAAGGACCTGAACCTGTTCAGCCTCAGCAAGAGGAGGCTGAGGGGGGACCTGGTGGCTGCCTACAAGCTCATCAGGGGGGATCAACAGCAAATAGGCAGAGCTCTTTTCTCCCCAGCACCACCTGGGGCGACAAGGAACAATGGTCATAAACTGATGGAGAATAGGTTTAGGTTAGAGATCAGAAGGCAATATTTTACAGTTAGGGTGGCCAAAATCTGGAACCAACTTCCCAGGGAAGTGGTCCTTGCCTCTACCTTGGGCAAATTCAAGAGGAGGTTGGATGATCACCTGTCTGGGGTCTTGTGAACCCAGCATTCATTCCTGCCTGTGGCAGGGGGTCAGGCTAGATGATCTGTTCAGGTCCCTCCTCACCCTAGCTACTATGAAACTATGAAACTTTAGTCCCACCTTTTAGCCCAATATCATAATGGCTAGGGCATTTACTCAAAGAGCAAAAGACTGGGAAGCTAGGATAGCTGTATGGGGTCTGGAGAAGACAAGTTAGTCAAAAGGAATGGGGTTCAGTGAGATTTATGCTATCCTGGCAGGGAGGGGGCCCTAAATTCTGGCCCTGGTCCCTGCCCCCAATAGGGGGCCACTGCTGTTTATTCAGGGAATGTTATATGCAAGGTATGAGTCACCTTCAGGAGGACTGCAGGGTGCTCTGAGCTGTACCCATCCTGTGGCCTGATGATCAGAGCACTTTGCTGAAAAGTGGAAGATGCATGTTCAATCCTTTTCTGTGTAGGGGGGCGGGGCTAGAGCAGGAGCAGGCAAAATACAGCCTGTGGGCCAGGTGCAGCCTGCTAGGCCATTCTATCTGACCTGTGGGGCCCCTAAAAAAATTTAGAAAATAAATATTTATCTGCTCCTGGCTGCCTGTGAAAGATGACAGAAGCCAGAGGTAGTAGGACCCAGGGGAAGCCAGCAACAGAACTCAGCAGCCCAGTAGCAAGGCCCATCCAATCCCCCCCCCAGTACCCTCCCACCTCCGCCCCTCCCAGCCAGAAGTCTTTGCCTAGAAAAGGCTTCTGGCTTGGAACCTTGGGGCTGTTCCTGCCTCGCTTTGGTGGAGAGGGAAATTGAAGTAAGAGTTGCAGGGGGAGGCAGGGGAGGACCACAGGCAATCACCCTAGTCCTTGGGGCTGGGCCAGCCAGCTCCTGCTGAGTCCTACAGTCAGGTGCTGCAGACAGAAACCATGTAGTGCCAAAGTGCCATGGTGACAGGAAAGTGGGGAAAGTGGTGGCAGGTGGGGGGGAGTGGGAGTAAGCGGACATGCAGGAGCTCAGTGGGGGCCCTGAGCA
>NW_005843153.1:10926-11257 GCF_000455745.1 Alligator sinensis | reverse complement strand
GGGACCCAGATCAGAGCAGCAAGAGCACAGGATGCAGGTCAGCAGGGCCTCTATGGAGGCAGGCTGGGTTGTGCCAGCAGGGAAAAGGGGAAGCCAGCCTGGCTCCAGAGCCCCTGTCAGCCTGCTGCTGCTTGCCCCCACCTGTAGCTGCCATTTCCCCACTTTCCTGTCCTTCCGCCACCATGTGGCTCCTGGTTGCACTGCTGGACCATTGCAGCACAGAGCCCAGAAGAAGAAAGGGGGTGTGTGTGCATGTCTGTGTGTGTGTGCGTGCATGTGTCTATGCAATGAAGGAGGGGGAGAGAGAGACAGAGAGAGCAGTGAGGGAGGG
>NW_005843153.1:0-10916 GCF_000455745.1 Alligator sinensis | reverse complement strand
GAAAGAGAGAGTGTGTGCATGTGTATGTGTCTGTGTTCGTAGGCCGAGTCCCACATGCACATCCCACCACATATGCGCACCCATACGCCCCCTCGCACTGCCATACACAGAGACTGCAACACCCACACTCCCTAACATAACCCAGCCACCCTCCCACCCACACTCATTCCCCCACAAACTGCATACCCACCCACACCCCACATATCCACACATACACACCTACATACTTCCTCACCCCACACCCACACCTCCCACACCTATCCATCCCCCTACAAGTTTCCCCCAAACACCCACACATCCACAGCCCCCCACAAACCTATACCCACCCCTACAATATACAAGAGTAAGACTTCATTTTAAGCATTTACACAAACACATGTAAATCAGGACAAAAATATATATTTTTAATCAAATTAATTAATGTTGTAGATGTTTGATTTTTAGAATATAATTTGGTATTTTTCTAGTTCTGAGATGGCAAAACCCCTGGCTGAAAGGAGTACTTCCGGGGGCAAGGGGAGGGACTTCTGGTGGCAAAGGTCAGGGTACAGGGGGCAGGACTTCCGGTCACAAGATGGCAACCAGGGGGCAGGGCACCTGTTGAGGGCCACATGGCCTTTGACAGCTTGCCAAAACTTGGTAAGTGGCCCTCTAGCCAAAATAATTTCCCGCCCGTGGGCTAGAGTCTGAGTATCCCTCTCCCTGGCTGAGTACTATCAGCATTTGGTTACTGGGTTAAAAGTTGGGAGTACTGCCACTCTCCTCCTCCTCTATTTTAACTTCTGGCACGTATGCATTGACCTGGGTGATCCTATTCCACCATGTCAAAAATTGCCTCTACACAGCTATGTAAATGTCACTTGTGCGCATAAAAGTGACATTAGCTTTTAGCAATGTTTCATCATTAGCTTTACTCACATCTGTTGCTATGTGTCGTCAATGCTTGGCACTGTGATCTCACCCTGGCTGATGAATGGGTAGTCATATGGGTTGGTTGCGATGAGAAGCATCTCTAAAATCCAAAGCAAAGGGTTAACAGAGCTGACAGGACAATTTCAGGTATTACCAACAGAAACTGGAAAAAATGCTCAGCAAAAGCTTTCACAGAATTTTTTTTCTTGTTTTGAGCTCTAAAAATTAGTTGCTTGTTACAGGAACATCAAGTCAAAAAGAAAATTCTCATGCTCTGCCTTCCATTAAGAGAGCTGAAGAATTCAGGATAGTTCCTAAAGTTGATATATTCATATACCTTGGTATGAACTAAGGGCTGCATTTCATTGTGGGTGGACAGAGAGCAAGCTCTCTCCAAAGAAATGTCTTTTAGGTTACAGTCTTAGCTCGAATCTGCACGTTTATATAGTGACTTTCTATTCTTTCCCTGTCATGTAAGTGCTACATTTTGATCATCTGCAGGACATTTTTTGGCACTTTTATGACCAGAGAAATTATGTTCCTAAACATGTAGTCATGTGCTGTGGGATAATGATGTAAACATGCAGACTGGCAGCAAAACAAATGGGAGAGAGCTTCCATTTCCTTCCCCTCCCTCCTCAGCTGAGGGCAGGGCTGTCCGGGGGGGGAGCAAATTGGGATGACCACCCCGGGCACCGCATTTTGGGGGGCTCCACGGAGTGGGGCAGAGCAGCAGCAGAGCGGATCCAAGCAGAGCGATGGCTCTGTGTCCAACCGGTCGCTACCCCCCCACACACACCCCCTGCTGGTGGTAGTGGTGGCAACAGCTTCTTTGGGCCCGGGGCCCAGATTGGAGCGGGGGCAGTGCCCTGCATGAGCTGACTTGGCCCAGGCCCTGCACCCTGCTCAGGTCAGCTCTGGCTGAGGGCACTCACCTTGGAAGCTGAAAATTCAGGGTTTTCGATTCCCCTTATCTAGATGATGTTTTAATAATGGCCTATCCTGCTTTCCTAGCACAGTGCTCTAACCACCATACTCCAAGTCAGCTGTTACCCAGGCCTTTCTACAGGCCTGTCTTTTGAAGCTGATCCCCTGGGAAGCTATGAGAAGGAGGTCTATAGGAGATGTATACAGCCGTGAAAACAAAAGCAAGTTGGAGGGGTGTGGCTCAGTGGGTGTCTATTTTACTGCACCTTAAAGTATCATGTAAAAAATTGTGCTATTACACTAATGCACAGTAAAATAGACTACTGCACATTAAACATCACTTAAAAACTGTGCACATTCATTACTGCATATTAGAGAAGCCTAATGCAGTTATGTTTAGTACCTCACACTGGAGGTACATGAGCACAGAGCACAAAGGCTGCTCTGACATGCTGGAATTCCAGCATGTCAATGCAGACTCAATTGATTGAGTCTGCTGGAGCGTGGCAATTACCACTCCAGCAGTCTCCTGTGTCTTGCGTATCAGTGTTCCTGCTTAAAAAAGGTGGTGGGGTCACTTGAACTAAAACTTGTCAAATGAGCTTTAATTCAAGCACCTCCACCAACATTTTGAAGTGCAGGGATGCTGATATATGAGACACGGCGATGCTTTAATTAAAGCAGCTCTTGGAGCAGCTCTAATTAAAGTGCCACCCCTCCCCCACCTCTGGAGCAGGTATAAAAGTGCCCAGAGATGCTAAACTTAATGTGCATTAGTAAAAGTGCATTAATGCATGTGTAGATGTGCCCAGTGAAGGGGCTACTATCCTAGAAAGGAGAAGGCACTTGGTTCTAGCTTAGGCCTTCTTCCCAATGGGATAGAAGCTTCCCCTTGCACTGTAGTCCCTCCATATTATCCAATGACTGTATGAGTGAATCAGCTCCAAAACAAGTGGAGATGGCATGGTGGTTAGGGTGCTATGCTAGAAAGTTATAAGAACCCAGGTTTAAGCCCCTCAGAGGGAGGAGGGCCTAGAACCTCTAGCTTCCTAGTGCCATAACCACTGAATTATGGGGGGAAAGAGAAGACTCATAACTGATCCAAGTTTAATCTGTTCCTAAATCCAGTAGTCATTGGTTTCAGTCAACTCCATTTTCAGGCATCTAACAACATTACATGTGGACAAAGTGTGTGCCTACATGCTATGGGTGCTACTGCACATGCTCAGTCTATGTGACTAGTCATACATATTCATCTACGTGCAACAGGGCTATGTGTCCATGGATAGAATTCCTCTGGGCACAAAAGTAAGAAAAATTCCCAGTAGACAGAACAGAATTCTACCCAAAGTGCGTTGGAAAAGCACAACGCATTTTCTATGATAACCCATAGCTTCTCAGGGATCCTGACATCAGAATTGTGTTGGCATGATTCTTTCTTATAAACAAGAAAGTATGTAACCATGTGAATGAGGTCTAGATTTAAATCCACTGTCTGGGAATTTCTTGAGCAGTAGTTACTCCAGGCACTTTGGTCTGTATCTGTTGAATGGACCACTGTAGCTGTTTGTCCCTTTTACCAATGACTATTTAATGTAAAATGTAGAACCAGTACTGGGAGCAGAAGGCAGTGCCCATTTCACTTTGCCACAGAGTGAGACTCCCTCTTGTTCACTCTGTGAATATTTCTCACTTGGTTGCCTGAAACACCAGTTTCAACAAGTTGATGGAGGGTGTCCTGGGCCTTCAGTTAGAGATGTCTGCAAAAAAGTAGGAAATGTGGGTTTAAACACTGCTTGGATGAGGGGGCCTTGAACCTGATTTTCTACTCCCTGAGAAAGTACTGTAATTATGAAGCCATAAGTGCTACAGCAAATTCTTCCTGAGCACTCTCAGAAGGCCAATTCAAGTTTTACAGGGGCAGGTGGATCTAAAAAACATGTAAGTGGCACTAAATGCCATCCATGTATGTAAATACAGATAATGCCCCTAACAAGCATGTTGGATTTGGTCCTGGGTTTATTGACCTCAGATGGTCAACAAAGAGCCACATCCAGAACACCAATAATAAAGTGCTCTTGACACTGCATAAAACCTACTGATCTCATATGCCAGAGAGAATCTATAAAACACACAACTTTTTTATTCAGGATCTTGGATTTGGCCCATATGAATTAGACAGAATTTCAAGGCCAAATAGAGGGGTGATGTGTAAGATGGTATCTGTTAGCTTCACCGACTCAATAAGGCTTGGTAGGGATACAGCAACTGTATCAGTGAATCTATGTAGACTGTGGGTATGGGGAGTTTTTGCCAGGTTTAATTATATTGACCATGATCACAGTGCTGTATATTGGCACAGCTTATTCCCTTTCATGTACTAAAAACAATCAATCAGAATGAAGTACCTTTATCCAAAAATGGCTGTGCTCATACTAAGGGTTTCATACTGCTTTAACTATATTATTACTAACTGCTTTAACTATATTATTATTGCTTATTGCTTTTCCAGTGGAGAATCTGGTTCAGGAAAGACTGTGAATACAAAGCATCTCCACTTTATTATTACTAACTGCTTTAACTGTATTATTATTGCTATCACCACAGCACCTAGGAGCCCCTTCTACCCCCACTCCTGAACCCATTGCACTGGGTGCTGTGCAGACATGGAATAAAAAGACATAGTACTTGCCTCAAGGTGCTCATAATAATATTATTTGCATAGTTAAAGCAAATTTGTATACAAGTCCTTGTATCACTTCTGAATATGATCCTGACTGTCAGCTACATTTCTGACCACCTTTAAATTCCATTGAAACATCTATCAGAGAGCTAAAAGAGTTCAACCATAAACTTTTCTGCACTGGTCCAACAATAAAACTGCTACAGTTGAGTATTGTTCCTACCTATCAGTTCGTGCTTCTTATTGGAGAGAATTTGATAGAAGATGTGATAACTCCTTTCAGCCTTCAGCTGGAAAGTAACTCTTGATTTTTCCAGAAAATCTGCAATATAAATGCACATTCATTTTTTTCTCGCTGCTCTACACTGTAGGGAGAAACCCCAATCTTAACCCCACTCATTTACTCACAGGTCTCAATATCAGCAGAGGCCAACTTTCCAGTGGTACCAAAATGAATTTGGATGAATTTACCCTGACAAATAAAAAAACAGTTAATGATCAATACAGTATAACAAATTTATTTCAAGTCCCTACAGAGACTTTATATCTGTTTTTATTTTTATTTTTTTTTTGTGACTTGTTGCAAGGCATACAGGTTAATTATTACTTTAAGTAAATTTCCTCCATGCCCACTTGGAAAGGAAGGAATTACCTTCAATATACAAATACGATTGAAAATGAAAGCAATATGCAGCTTATGGAGGGCAGAACAAAAGGGTGATATTTAAATGGTGACAACCGGAAATCCTTGATAGAGTGAGCCCTGTGAAACAGAGAAATCATTCCATGGCATGTATAATTGTAAAATGGAATCAGCCATACATTTGGATTGATTTGATAAACTGTCCAGAGAAATGTGAGCTGCAAGAAGGTTTTGCCAATATAGATATTTATCTTAGCCAGTGTCTCAAATTTGGAAGTTTGTCTGTCATTAGAAATCATGAAAAGAGTCAGAAGTATAACATGGAGGGAGGGAGGCTACAAAAAAGATTGACTAGATTTACCACAACAAGCTCAACTTACAAAGCGTGAGGAGTTGTCATTCCTCAGTCTTGGCATTACCAAAGGCCTCCAGTAAGGGGTTGGCACTGATGATTTGATCTTCAAGTGTCCCCTATAAAGATAATTGAAGAAATATGGAAAAAAAAATCACATAATATGCACATGGGAAGATACATACAGATTGCAAATTGTAGCCTGACTTAGATACTATGGATATAAGTTTCAGTCTGGATAGACTTTTGCTTTCTGAGAGGGATTAAAATTAACTACATGCTTACAGCCCAGGTCTGGTCTCTAACTACAGGCCCTTTAGTCTTACCTTGGTCCTGGGGAAGCTCTTTGAGAAAATTATCCAGGAGCATATCTGTGAGAGACCAGCAGGGGAGATTATGCTTAGGGGCAACCAACATGGGTTCATTCGAGGCAGGTCCTGTTAGACCAACCTGGTGGCCTTCTACCACCAGGTCACAAAATCCTTGGATGCAGGTGTCGCGGTGGACGTAGTCTTTCTGGACTTTAGGAAGGGCGTTCAACACTGTCTCTCATCCCATTCTCATTAAAAAATTAGGCGACTGTGGAGTCGATGCCTACACGGTCAGATGGGTCACAAATTGGCTGGAGGGCCGCACCCAGACAGTGGTGGTGGATGGATCATTTTCAACCTGAAGGGATGTGGGCAGCTGGGTTCCCCGGGGCTCGGTCCCTGGGCCTGCACTGTTCAACATCTTCATCAGCGACTTGGAGGAGGGGGTGAAAAGCACCTTGTTCAAATTCACGGACGACAGTAAGATGTGGGGAGAAGTGGGTACGCTGGAGGAGAGAGACAGGCTGCAACTAGATCTGGACAGGTTACAAGGGTGGGCAGATGAGAACAGGGTGGGATGGACTGGTCCGGGGGAGGAAGAACCAGCAGCAGACCTACAGGCTGGGGAACTCCCTTCTCATCAGCACAGAGGCAGAAAAGGATCTTGGTGTCATTATTGACTCCAAGATGAACATGGGCCACCAACGTGAGGACACAGTCAGGAAGGCTAACCGCACCTTGTCATGCATCCACAGGTGCAGCACAAGCAGGTCCAAGGAGGTGATCCTCCCCCTCTACATGACACTGGTCAGACCACAGTTGGAGTACTGCATCCAGTTCTGGGTGCCGCACTTCAGGAGGGATGTGGACAACATGGAGAGGGTCCAGAGGAGGGCCACTCGCATGATCAGGGGGCAGCAGGGCAAGCCCTACCAGCAGAGGCTACGGGACCTGAACCTGTTCAGCCTCCACAAGAGGAGGCTGAGAGGGGATCTGGTGGCCGCCTATAAACTGGCCAAGGGGGACCAGCAGGCAATGGGAGAGCCCCTGTTCCCCCGAGCACTACCAGGAGTAACGAGGAATAACAACCATAAGTTGACTGAGAGTAGATTCAGGCTCCACAACAGGAGGCATTACTTCACAGTCAGGGCAGCTAGGATCTGGATCCAACTTCCAAGGGAAGTGGTGCTCGCTCCTACCCTGGGGGTCTTCAAAAGGAGGCTAGATAATCACCTAGCCGGGGTCGTTTGACCCCAGCATTCTTTCCTGCCCATGGCAGGGGGTCGGACTTAATGATGTGCTCAGGTCCCTTCCAACCCTACCAACTATGAAACTAGGAATACTAGTTGCAGAGTTTGTGGTCACAAGTTTACACACTTGTAAACTAGCCCTTTCACCTGCTAAATGCCAATTCCCTTACCTTCATCTTTGTTTCCTTTTTTTGGTCATTTCTCCACTAGCTGCAATTGTTGCAAAGAACTGGATGACACCCTTCGTATTCACAGTCTTTCCTGCACCAAATTCTCCACTGGAAAAGTAAACATAAAACAAACAAACAAAAAACTTTGTGCTTTAGCTGACGAAATTATGTTGCTTATAAGAAGCTGAATGAAGTATCTACTTATGTGATCAGGATAGACTGATTTTCATCATCTGTCAGAGAAACAAAAATAATGGTAGTCACAGAAAGCAGTTGACACTAGTGTAACTAGGAGTAAGTGAGAGAAGAGAAGAAGGATGAAAAGCAGTGGTGCTCATCCCCTATGCTCCAGGGCTACATGAAAGAAGGGGCTCTGGGCAGACCCTGTGTGAACTCAGAGCTCATGGCATGTGCGAACCTCAGGTAGGAGCTCTGGTAACATGCTAATGAGCTCAGAGAACATATGGCACACAGCCAAAGGGGGAGTGAAACCATGCTGCCACATCCCCTGATCCAACCCAACAGCAGGCAGGGCCTGTTGGGTCTCCAGTAAGACTCTCCGCCACTCAGCAACCCTCCACCCGTTCTCTGGGCCTTGGTATCTTTCCTCCCTCCTCATGTCCAGGGCACCAAAATTCCCAGTTATGCTTCTAGCTGAAGAGGCAAGTTCTGAGTCACTGCTAACTAGTGATCTAGCATCAGTCAAGGGAGAAAACTGAACACCTTGCAGGTTAAACTGAAAGGGCATTGGGTATATAGGTGTGAGCCCAGACACACAGCAATGTTCTATCAGAGGAAGAGCAAGAAAATAGGACAGACTAGGAGATCAATACAGGTTTGCCATGTTTGTGACTCTTCTATTTAGTTAGAGAAGCTGCTACATACAAAAATGGCCAGAAATCCTCCAAGCTTTTATTGCAGGTAAATGACTTTCTTTAGACTTTCATTAGTAGGAAGAAATGTTGCCAGCAGATTTAGGGAAGTGATTATTCCACTCTATTTGGCACCTGTGAGGCCACATCTGAAGTACTGTGTCCAGTTTTGGCCTCCCCACTACAAAAAGGATGTGGGCAAATTGGAGGAAGTCCAGCAGAGGGCAATAAAAATGGTTAGACGGCTGGTGCACATGACTTCTGTGGAGAGGCTGAGAGAGCTTGGCTTATTTAGTCTAGAGAAGAGAAGACTGAGGTGGGATTTAATAGCAGCCTTCAGCTATCTGAAGGAGGGTTCAAAAGAGGATGGAGCTGGACTGTTCTCAGTGGTGGCAGATGACAGAACAAGGAGCAATGACTTCAAGCTGCTGCAAGGGAAGTTTAGGTTAGATATTAGGAAAACCTCTCTCACTAGGTGGGTAGTAAAACACTGGAAAAGGTTACCTGGAGAGGTTATGGAATCTCTATCCTTGGAGGTTTTCAAGACCTGACTAAACAATGCCTTGGCTGTGATGACATATTTGGGGACTGGACTAGATGACCTCCTGAGGTCCCTTCCAACCATAGTTTTCTATGATTCTATGACACTTTCAGAAGCATTCAACTTACAAAACCAAACCAGGAGTAAATATGTATTCCCTGAGAATGATGATACAAAATCTGCATTTTCACTCAGACCAATCATTGACTTGGTTCTGTACCTTTCTACAGATGACCAGTTTTTCTATATTATGTAAATAGTTTTTCTTGTTACTGAGATCTGCTACAGAAGTTAAATAAACAATTTAACCCAAATCAGGTAAGTCTGATACTACATCCATTTAGGTTTATCTTCAATTAGTTTGGCCATTTTGAAAGTGGTTTATGCACACTGAACTTCTGTTGTGTTACAGATTTGAACCAGTTTTCGATCACTTATTCTGGTTTATGTGTAATTTCTGTCCCTAGCCTGATAGTGAACTGCAGTTTTGAACACTGCCATTTTTACCAAAACACTGATGGGAATTTTAAGTGTGAAAAAGCCAGTGGCATAACTGTAATATGACATGATGTCTCTGCTCACATGGACAGAAAAGCAGGCATCCTAAAGCTAGGCATCCTAGAGCATTCAGGTTTATGAAGTTTTGAATTTTTCCAGGGAAATCAGTTTGGAAGCTTTATGAATATATGTCGGTGAGTATGCTTTTTCCTGCTACTAAGAAAAATGAGTCTCTAGAATTCCAGCCCAGTTTGTGTAGTAATTAGCCTACAGGGTTAGGAGCCCGAGTAGCTAATGTGCAATGGGATGGTGACAGAAGTGCTGCCTTTGGCAGTGACAGCATTTCTGGCATGGTTTAAGTGTAACATCTTAAGTGTACCATCCCTTAAATGTTAAATACTCACCAGTTAACATGAATTGATAGGCATTGTCAGAGATGGAGAAGATGTGGGGAGGGGCTTCTTGATGCTTTTTGCCTCTGTAACCCAAGACCACCTCTGAGTTGTACACTGGGAGCCACTTGTAGGGATTGACAGTGACACAGAAGAGACCTGAGTAGTGTGCGGGCTGGCTCCCGATCCCATCCTCGCCAGGAGCGGGCCGGGCCTGTCTGTGTGCACGCGGGCTGTGGCCGGCAGCCCAGGCACGCGGAGCCGGAGAAGACCGCGGTGCGGTATAGTACGTTCAAGCTAGAATCAGTCACGGAGGCGTAATGGTTGATTGAAAAGATTATTTACTTACACCGAAGGTGGTCACGGTGTAGGCTGGACAGCTTTCCAGGCACAGCTCCGCTTCCTTCCTTGTTGGAGGACTCTAATTCCTTGACCCCAGAGCGGTTTAGGCTCCGCGGGTTTAGCAATTCTTTTCTCGGGCCTTTTCTCACGGAGCAGCTGTATCTCCGTGGGTTCTTGTTCGGTACCCAGGTCCCCCGGAGCTGTTAAGACTCTGTGGGTTTGAAAATGGGGTTGCAGGATAGGGATACGTCTGGGCTGCGATCGGCGACGGGGAGAGGCTAGAGGCCGTCGGTAAGTAGTGCCCCGGAGTTTGCTAGGCTCCGGGGGTTCGGCAATTGGAGCCTCTATTGCCTTCTTAAGAAAGACGCGCTGAGTTCAAAAGGATCCACAGCGCTTAGAGATCCATCTCTCCGTCTCCCTCTCCGTCTTTCTTAGATGCAAAAGAAATGCACCATGCAAAGAAAGCTACAAAACTGGCGGGAAATACTTTCCTGCGCGCGGGTTCTCTATAACAACAGAACACTCCGTCGTGCAAAAAAGCTGCAATTTGGCGGGAACATAATTTAGCGGTGCCGAAGCACACACAATCAAAAAATCCACAACTTTGGGTTGTGACATCCCCCCTTGCTGAGAGCATAGCTAAATTATGCTATACACTCTCTACCTAGGAACCTTGTTGTGAGTTGTCAAACGAGCAAACAAGCAAACAAACAAACAAACAAAAAATTCGCTGTCCTGGAATTGAGTTACATAACAGTCAAAACAACAATAAACACAAACACATAATCAGATCTTCGGATCGCGATATCCCCCCTTGCTAAAGGCAGAACTGTATTAAACCGCACGCTCATTATTCAAGGTATTAAGGGCTCTCATGACAGGCCGTCGAGCCAAACGAGCAAAAACAAAATCTGCCAATACAAGGAGTTCGTCCTCCAAAGATCGAATCAAATAATAACCTATACAAATACATATACACATAACCAAATTTAAAACAAAAAACTGCACGATCAGGGCTTCAGT
>NW_005843152.1:313590-314150 GCF_000455745.1 Alligator sinensis | reverse complement strand
GACAGTATATACCTACCCAAGGAGGAGGCTGCAGCTCTCAGTGTTGGGGCGAATGGAGGAGATGTTGGTGGGGCTGGCCAAGACACTCCCCTGCCCTATGCTGCTGGGCCTGGATTGGCCCCACCTGAGAGAGGTGGTCCGCCACAAGATGATAGATAACGCAGAGACCCGGGAGAAGAAGCCACAGGAACTGTATTTTGGGGACGAGGAAGAAGAATTGGAAATTGACCAGCTGATAGAAGGGGGGAATTTTCGTCAAGAACAACGACAAGAACCCTTGTTCCAGAATCTATGGAAGACCCAAGAGGAAGAAGCTGCGAGAAGAGCCAGACCCACACCGAAACCCCCCAGGAACCCACGATACGAGGTAAGGAGGGGTCTGTTCTATAGAGTGGAGGATTTGGAAGAGGGAGGCGAGAGAGCACAGATTCTGGTACCCTGAAGATACTGGGAGGGCTTGTTGCGGGTCACACACACTTTACCCATGGGGGGGGCATCTGGGGCGCGATAAGACCGAGGCCCGCCTCAAACGGCGGGGCTGCCCGCGCCGGGCAGCTTGG
>NW_005843152.1:283096-313523 GCF_000455745.1 Alligator sinensis | reverse complement strand
GCGGCTGGACCAGCGCGGGTACCACTGATCCCCATGTCATTGATTGCCCGGCCCTTTGATCGGATAGCCTTAGATATTGCAGGGCCCTTTCCACGCAGCAAGACGGGCTACCAATTCGTCCTGGTAATCATAGATTACGCAACAAGGTTCCCGGAGGCGATTCCCCTAAGGTCCGTGACAGCCCCAGCTATAGTAACCGCCCTGCTACGATGGATAGCCTGGGTAAGAATTCCCCGCGAGATCCTAACCGATCAAGGAAAAAATTTTATGTCGAGAATCTTAAAGGGAGTGTGCAAAGTGTTGAGAATAGACCAGTTTCGCACCTCGGTATACCACCCCCAAACAGATGGGCTCGTAGAACGGTTTAATCGTACACTTAAAGGGATGATTAAAGCCTACATAAAGGGAGACGCCCGGGAGTGGGATGCACTTTTACCCCCGTTGCTCTTTGCAATAAGGGAGGCCCCTCAGGCCTCCATGGGGTTCGCCCCATTCGAGTTAGTCTATGGACACAGCCCTCGGGGTCTACTCGACCTGGTGTACGAAGGGCGGACCCGAACCCAGGGGGAGGAACCTCAAACCCAGATAACAGGAGAGTTCCGGGAAAGATTGCAGAGAGTGGTGGAGATTGCCCAGAGGCATCTTAGCCAAAGTCAAGAAAGACAACGACAGCAATACGACGCAGGAGCCGTGGACCGGGAGTTACAAGTAGGAGATAAGGTGGTAGTACTTCTGCCCGACAGTACCCATAAATTGACGGCTCAATGGCAAGGACCCTTCCAAGTGACAAGATGAACAGGGCCGGTGAATTATGAGGTACTACGTACCCACCCTACGCGCTGGAAACAAATATACCACATCAATCTCCTGAGGAAATGGCAAGGAAGGGAAGGATGGTTAGTGAGCCAAGATGAGGGGGAAGAAGAAGAGGTCATGACGGTAAGGCGCTTAACAGGAGCGACAGAGGAGCCCCAAGTAGACGACCACCTAGACCTTGGCCGACAGGCCGAGGTGAAGGCCCTAATCGAGGAGTTCCAAGATGTGTTCCAGGAGACACCGGGGGAAGCGAAGGGGGTTTGCCATTCCATTGTTACCCCCCCCGGGAAACATAATAAGAGATCACTGGCGGAGATTACTGCGCCACCTGTGGCCTGTGGTCCACCGGGAGATCCAGCAAATGAAGGAAAGAGGAATAATTGAAGACTCCCAAAGTCCCTGGAGAAGCCCAATAGTAGTGGTACCCAAGCCAGATGGATCCATCCGACTATGCATGGATTATAGAAAGCTGAATGAAGTGGCAAGATTTGATGCCTTCCCGATGCCCCAGGTGGACGATATGCTTGAAAAAAATCGGACAGGCACAATTTATATCCACCTTAGACCTTACAAAGGGCTATTGGCAGATCCCCATGGTGGAGGGGGACAAGGAGAAGACAGCGTTTGGGACACCATGGGGGCTGTTTCAGTTTAGGAGAATGCCCTTTGGATTACACGGAGCCGCGGCATCCTTTCGACGACTCATGGAACGGATCTTGGCCCCACACCAGGAGTACGCCGTCGCCTACATCGATGACATTATCATATTCTCCCCCAGTTGGGAGATGCACTGTAAACATCTGAGGCAAGTACTAAGCAGCCTACGTCGAGCAGGATTGACGGCGTATCCGCGAAAATGTGCATTGGGGAAACGCGAAACCCAATACCTGGGGTTCATAGTGGGCCAGGGAACCATAAAACCCATAACAGAAAAAGTGGCGGCCATAAGACGACAGCCTCTCCCTAAAACGTTAAAACAACTTAGATCCTTTCTGGGGTTTGCCAATTATTATCAGCGATTCATCCCCGACTTCTCAGAGAAGGCTGCTCCGTTGACTGAGTTGACAAAAGGACGACGCAGCCCGGTAACTTGGAACCCTGGGGCTATACAAGCCTTTGACCAGTTAAAAGACGCTTTGGGCCAACACCCCGTCCTATACACCCCAGATTTTGAGAAGACCTTCTATCTTCAAACTGATGCCTCGGCAACCACACTAGGAGCGATATTGTTCCAAAAAGATCAAGAGATAGAGCGGCCGTTAGCCTTTGCCAGCCGGAAGCTTAAACTGGTGGAGACCCAATACTCCACCATATAAAGAGAGTGCCTGGCGGTTCGCTGGGCCATAGATTTGTTTCAATATTATTTATTAGGACGAAAATTTGTGCTTATCACAGATCACGCCCCCCTGAGGTGGTTGAGAACCACCAAATTAAATAATGCTAGACTTATGAGATGGTCATTAGCCTTACAACCATTCTTTTTTTCAGTGGAGCACCGAGCTGGAAGAAGAAACGGAAATGTAGACCTCCTATCACGTCCAGGAGACGGCCGGGAGGAAAAATACAACAGTACCAAAGGAACAACAGGAAAACATATATCAAGCACAAGTCTTCAGGACAACGCAGGCAGGAGACAGGTGAACTGTTTAACTAGGAGGGGGAGGTGTGTAACAGCGCCGTAGCTGCGACGCGGTTACTAAAAGAGGGGGAACAGCTGCCGGGGAGAAGACAATGAGGAAATAGATGAATAACCCGGGCAGTCAATACGAAGCCAGAAGGGGATAATAAAAGAGAGGAGGAGACTTACCGAAGACGCCTTCGGGCATGCATTCACAGAGAGGAATCAGGAGAAATACTCCAGAACAGAAATAAGAGATTTTGAGAGAAATTGAGACGTCTTTCCCCTGCTCGCGTCCTGCGGCGATAGAAGGCAGCCTCGACGGTGAGTGGTTCCTGCGCTGCTGCTCCATGGATAAACCGTGGCTCCAAGGGGGCTTAGCACGGGAATTCCCGAAGCGAGGGGGGGGGAAAAGAGAAAAGAGGAGACAGAGAGAAAAGGGTAGAGAAGCCCTGATAGGGTCCTGTATTCCCAGTAACTCCAGGCTCTCCTCAGAGGAAAAAGGGGAAACAGAGACTGTGGAAAGCGAAAGAAAGGAAAAAAAAGCGAAATTGACAAAGCCGGGCTTTAGAAGCCAGCACAAGCCGGGGCCGGAGGGGGAATCCCGGTATCAGCGTCAAGCAGCTGTTAATTGACTTGTTAACTGCTGATCAGTGCATGAGAGGAAACTGACGAAGCCGAGCTTAGAAGCTGGCACAAACTGCAGCTCAGAGGGGAAATCCCTGTGCCCGCCGCCAACGGGTGTTAATTAGCCTTGTTGAGGGCGGGTTATTATGTATCAAGCTAACCAGTAACCCTACGTCACTCCAAGAAGGCAGACTGTGTGAATTGCGGCAAGACAGAGCAATCCCAGTACAAGGGAGGGAAAAGAAAGCCTGATTTACTTTAATAAAGCACCTACATTGAAGATCTGACCCGTGTGGTTATCATCAGGGTACCGGGATCTAACAACTAATACTTCCCCCTTCACAATTCTCATTTAGATCAAGTCGTGGCAGGCGGGAATTGGGGGGAAGTTATCTGATTACCGGATACCCGGGATGGGCACTCGCTCACACTCTGTCTTCATTATTACAGATTGCAGACCCATTCTCTGCTTCAATCTCCTCCAGCAGCTAGCTTCTGAAAATATGTATAGGCTTCTAGAGATGCAAGTTATTCAAATCCTTCCTCTCCCTCAATGACCCTTAGCCCTCCTATTCTCTGGGTGGAAAAACTCATTTTCATCCTCCTCTCCTGTCTTCTCAATTAAAAAAAATAGGAAAGTATTTAGCAGCTCTGGCTTGAGATAGGAAACTTATGTCAAAACATCAAAAACATTCTTTGTAAAAGGAAAAGAATATAAATCCATCTCTTTACTCTTGATTCTGACAGTGTTCGTCTGGAGAAACAATATGCCAATTTTCCTAGTTTAGCCACTAGCAGTGGAACATCTCCAGTATGTTAACCTGAAGTCAACACAAAGGGCAATAAAGAGTTAACATTTTTTGCTATATTTAACATGAAAATAGTACAGTATTGCATCTAACACACAGTTTACATGATTAACCACACCTCTCACTGTCATAAGGCATGTATCGTTGAACTATATTTAACAGCATGCCCTTGCTTACACATTTTCATTAATGAGTCTCAATTCTGATTAAACCTATATAAATAAATCAGTCCCAGAAGACCTGGGTTTTTAAACCTGTATTAGAAAGCATTCGGTGTCCTTTTAAATGAAGGTTTCCAGTATTGTGAATGTTCATCCTTTCTACTCATGGGGATAAGCAAGCAAATAGATCACTTCAATGTTAGAGATAAAACACAAGACAGCAAGTTTCTTCACCATGGTAACAACTTTTATAATTCAAAACAGATCACTCTCTCTTATTTAAATATAAATGCAGTGTAGGGCAGTTGCTACAATGACTGACATGTTCTCAATCTAAAACCATTACCACGAGGGCTTCCAACCTGGAACGTGTGACAGTATCAGTTAGTGCACAGAAATATGAGCTTCAAAGACATTACTTGAAAATGTGTTTCAGCTAGAGACACAAAAGTCAAAATACTTGTGTAGGAAAGGAACTGTTCTTTCTAGGCTGTTAAAGGGAAATCACAACCCCCTTCAATATTTCTGAAGAAAGCAACAAAGTGATATGGATTTAAGTAGGTCTTTCTCTCCTCTCCGTTTATGAACAGGGATGATTTACCTTCAAAAACAAAAGGTAGAAGAAAAATTCTAATTTCATAAAAATACCTTTCCTGTTCTTTGTTATCTATTTTGCTGAAATACCTAGAAGTTGCATTCAATCCCATTTTAAATATGATGTTGAAAATCTATAGTTCTTGGGGCAACATAATACTAAACAAATTCCATGTTTAATACTCTTAAAATCTTATTTGAATTTTAAGACAGGTTTTGCAAACAAACAGTAAATTACCCTTAAGTGACAGCACTTAAAACAGGGGCGGGCAATTATTTCATGAGGAGTGCCACTTACCAAATTTTAGCAAGCTGTGAAGGGCCGCATGGGTAGTCCCGCCTCTTGACAAGTGTCCCCTTCCTCCCCCCCGCCCCCTCCAGTCACCATCTTGTGACTGGAAGTTCCACCCCTTAATCCCTGATCTTTGCCACCAGAAGTACCTCCCATTTCCCCCACAAGTACTCCTTTCAGAAAATGGTTTTGCCATCTTGGAACCAGAAAAATACCAAATTATATTCTAAAAAGTGAACATCTACAACATTCATTAATTTGATTTCAAAAAAATATTTTTGTCCTGGCTTACATGTGTTCGTGTAGTGAACATAGAGGTGATTGTATATACTAGCTTAAAATGAAGTCTTACTCTTTTATATTGTGGAGGGGTGGACATAGGTTTGTGGGGGGCTTTGTGTATGTGGGGTGTGGGTGTGTCTGTGGGGGGTGAGGGAGCCCCTGACTTAGAAGGATATAGCAAAGGCAAAAACTGGAAAAGCTCCGTCCCGTGCCCACCCTGCCCCAGCCAGGCAGTGCATGTCCCAGCCCCACTCCCTCCCTCACTGCGGGGACCTTGATCTGCCCACCCGCACACCCCTTCCCTGCTGCCTCCCCTTCCACCACAACAGACTTACCAGCTGCACAAAGCTCTCCAAGCTGCTGGGCTTTTCTTCTCACTGCCTATGTACTGCGCTGCAGCTGCACGCATGTATGAACCATTTATCGGATACATAAGGCCGATTTCCGATATAGTCAATTTTCTTTATATCGGTACCAATCTGACATCGGACCGATGTATAAGTGCACCTCTAGTTGTTTTATTTTCGTAAAAGATTTTGCAAAGTTCATCTGCCATCACTGGAGGAAACCTAACAACTGGAAAGTGAAGCCGAACAAATACAAATGAAAATAGGGCATACAGCGGAGGCAATTAACTGCTAGGACAAACCACCAAAGATAATAGGCATCTCTGGATGCCCTTCCAGATGATATGCTTCAGGCAACCATGAGTTACTGGGCTCAATACAGGGATAACTGGATGAAATTTAAAGGGCTGATATGAAGGAAGTCCAACCACATATTCTTATCATCTGTTCTGATCTGCAACTTAATGATTCTATGAAAAGAATTAAATTAAATGTCAGAGTCCTAGACTCTCATAAATAGAGGGCATGAGAGGATGACACAATTTAACTGAGAAAGCGGACTGAAAGAATGTTAGGCATATGCAGGGAGTTCAACCTACTTAAGAAAGAGTGCAAGCTCTCCCCGATGTAAAAAACTTTTCCAACTAAATAATCTCATCACAAACAAGAACACAAATCACCACCAATATGCCCGATGTGTGAGTAAATAAGGATATGACAATATATCAGAGGGGCTTTTAAAGCCTACTGAAGAAGACTGTTCAACATGACCTCACTTTCTATAGATGTTCAGGTCTCTCAATGTCTTTATTAGTTATTATATAACTAATAGACAAACAGAAAAGAAAGAAGATTATCATTTCTACTGATTAAACCAAATCACTGAACAAAAAGCATCTTCGGGACAGGAAAAAAATAAGATAGAAAGGAGAAGGTAGCCAAAGTATTTCACTACTTTGAAATTGAAGCTACTTTTGCATCCATCTTGTAAAGTCTGTGTCCCAACATCCTCCTTCAAATCAGTTCAGCTTATTGATGTCAGCTACCTGAAGCACTGGTTTCCCAATTTTCAACAGAAACTAAACAGATTACAGTTGAAATGTAATCTTTTAAAAAAGGGTAAAAAATATGTTTAAATGGCATGCAAAATACTCCAAATCCACTATTATATTCAGTAGGAATACATTAGATTTGGGTTTCTTAGGCCCCTGCTATATGTTTTATATTAGGACTATGCGAAACGGCTGTGTTTTGATTCGGTTTTGGATTCAGCCATTTTGGAGGACAGCGAATCAGTGTTTTGGATCACTGTCCTGTTTCGTTTTGGATGAATCTGTTTCAGAGATTTGGCTCTGCCAAATCTCCTCTGAATCTGTTTCAAACAAGCTGCAAGCTTCACACAGCCCTACTGCCTAGCCAGGCAGGGCTTGGGGCCAGGGGCCCCAGCAGGGAGCAGGATGGGGCCGTGGGTGGCTTGTCTGGGGGAGGGCCGCTGCCCTCCATGCAGGCAAGGAGACCCCCATGAGGATCTCTGATCCCTGTCATGCTGGGTCACAGGGCAGGGAAGCAGCACAGAGCAGCAAGCAAGCCCGCTGGTCCCTGCTGCACGACTCGGCTCTGCAGGGAGCAAAGATCTGTACTGGGGGTCTCCTCACCACTGCTGCCCACCCCGCGCTGCCCCGGTGACGTCGGACTGTGTGGGGTGGGCATTGAGGAGCCCCCGGCGCAGATCTCGGCTCCCTGCAGAGCCAGGTCAGGCGGCAGGAACCAGCACTGCCCTGCTGCACGACCTGGCTCTGAAGGCAGCAGAGATCCGTGCCAGGGGTCTCCTTACTGCCACTGTCCGCCCTGCGCTGTACCGGGGCAGCATGGGGTGGTCAGCATTGGCAAGGAGACCCCTGGTGTAGATCTCTGCTCCCTGTAGAACCGAGTCACATGACAGGGCAGCAGTGTACAGCTGTTTCCCTGAAAGCCCAGCTCTGAATGTCCAAAATTTTCCAAAACATTTCCAAAACATTTTGGATGCCTCCTTTTGTTTTGGAGCTTTCCATTTCGATTCAGATTCATTGTTTCAGGCACTGAAATGGTCTGAAACACCTCCAAAATGAAATGGCTGCCGAAATTTCGCACAGCCCTATTATATATAATTATATAATTAACTGTTTACAGGTGCAATAAATTTAGACTGGCCACATGTGCAAAGTAATTATTACATGATAAAAATGACAATCCAACTATAAAAAGAGCCAGCCAGCTCTAAAGTTAGTGCTTCAAAAAGGTGCAACAACGCTATAGCTGGTTTCTATCCAGCTTTAATTTGAACATGTAGGAAGGCCCTTACATTTGTTTTTAAAATTTTCTAATTCCAGTAGTAGTTCAGATTAATGAGAAAATTGATTAACAACTTTGCTTATATTTCCTCACAATTCACTAAAACGTATATTCAAAACACTAACAGGTGGGTTGATGTCATGGTAAGGGCTAACTAGTAGGATGAGATTTTTATCATCAAAAGGCTAACCTCCAATGTGACTCAAGTCACTAGTATTTAGCATGTGAAGTAACATAATTTGACAGGCTGTGCATTCTGCTTTCTGTAAAATGACTGAAGATCATTCAATGTTGGAATTTTACCATGGAGTCATTACATACCCTTATAACTATTCTCTGATAAGAAGTCTGCTTTTGCTTTTTTTTTTTTTTTTTTTTAATCATCACTTGTTGTGATCTCCTGATAATTCCACCATTTAAGAGAGTCCATGTTAGAGCTGAGCGATTTTTTAATTTATTCCAACTCCAACCACTTGCGATAACATTAACTTGTTACTACTTATGGGTAGATAGTGGGGTGGAGGGAGGGTAGACATTGCCAAAGCATCATATCTCTTCTCAACTCTTACAATACAATACATTCCTGGTTTAAAATCTTTAATTCTATGTTTTCTGTCATTTTACAAAAAGCTTAACTTGTTTTCATTTAAGATTTGGAAATCTGAATGATCTACACTCATCATTTGACTGTGAGCTGGCCAAACCTCAGAAACTTGACAATCCTACAAAACAGTGGCTGAATCTATTGAGATTAGGATTCTTATAATGTAGAGCTTATGCTGATAGAAAAACTGTTTAATGTGCCTCCTTTTCTCACATTTTATAGGGCATGTTCTTCTTCTTACAAAAGAAATCTTAGGAAAATCTTGTATTAACATTTACTTATTAAACTTTAAAGTGGTGATTTATCTTTGTTTCATATTTACTTCCCTCCCAATTCTTGTCCACAGTCTGATTCAAGGAAGTGAACCATAATCACGGGACTAGTCTGCCTTCTGCAGGCTGCCAGCAAGTGTTTCATATCTGATATTACTTAGTTGCTACTAGAATCATCATAATCAAGAATGTGTGTTAAATTACATCAAAAAAATTCTAGGAAAAGTTTCTGCCTACTTTTTTTCTTGATAAAACAAGGAAATGAGTTTTTATACAATTCCACGTAAGTAGAATACCAGGGGGAAATGGTTTTTAAACAAAAATAAAAAATACCTATGATCTAAATGCATCAAAGCCCTGTGTTCCTTAACCCCTTTAGTTCAACTTTTCAAAGCTGGAACCTTCAAAATAAAGAGGACGTCTGACTGAGAGAGACAGGCTCTATGACAGCAAGTTGCTAAATGACCGTAAATAGTAAGCATTAGTTTTTACAGTAGTTTCTCTACATCTTTAGAATGGTAAACTACACACAATTTGTTCATTTTGCAGCAAGGGGAAATTCTTGTTAGAATAAGGTACGGTAAAGAATCTGATTGTAAAACTTGCTATTGTTTTTCTTCTTTATAATATTCACTTTGTTAATAAAACCTACTCTTACAGAAATACTGGTTTTCAATAAAACACCTCAGTATTCCCGAGGTCGGTCAGTCTCTGGTTCCCAACAGAAAATTTCAAAAGTGAAGGTTTGCAAGACAGTTTCAGGTTCTCTATAAAGAGTGCTAGAGAATATATTGAACTACAGATCGTACACATCACACATTCAGTCAAATGTTTTTTTTGAGAGAAAAAAAGCCACATGAGCCACTTTAGATGTGAAAGTAAAGTGAGAGAGGTTTTCTCTCTAACTTTTCTTGGCTCATGATTCCAAAAGTGGTGTAGAAACCCCAGATTCATTGCATTTCATTCTGTTGGTCTCAACAAGATCCTCAGATACATATGCTAACTTAGTGGGGATAAAAGGGGTTAGTAATTACATGTTACAATGATTTTTCAGAGATATCACTCTTTCTTTCAAGTCCTATCCAAGAATTACAATGCTCTTAATCGAGGGTGAGTAAAATATGGCCCACAAGACAGATCCAGCCTGCCAAATGTTTGGATTGGATCTGGCCCAAAAGTGGGCACCTGCCAATAGATTGCATCTGGCCCACGGCATTCCGCATGGGACTGAGCCTTGCTAAACCCTACTACAGCCACCCAGCTAAGCCCTTGCCCCAGCGCACAGGGCTCCAGCTCCCAGACACCTTCCAACCACTCTGCCCAATGAGCAGCCACCTAAACAGGACAAAAATTACTTTCTGAAATAAAATTAAAATGTGTTATAGTAGATGTTTGATTTTTATCTTATAATTTGTTTTTTTTAATCTGTAATTTGTTAAAATGGTATCTTCTGAAAGATCTGTGTGCACAGCCCTCGACAGTTCACCAACATATGTTATGTGGCCTTCCAGCCAAAATAATTGCCCTACGGGTGGAGAGTAGGGTGGAGCAGGGCAATTACCAAATAACTGCCTTGCTCTAAATGGTAGTATTGGAATGATGTTGGTTACCTTGCCTCTTGCAATTCTCACCTATTGCAATCCTCTGAATGATAATTTAAAAAGCAGGAGCTTTTCAAAGTCCAGATTCATCAACTTTCCTTGAGTAATCATAACTATAAGTGTATAGTCACCAGGCCATATAGATGACACTTTGAGTAATTTACAAACTTCTGTGAAGGTGGGGATGAAAATCATTTGTGTCATTAAAGTTGCTGTGCAACTCTTGAAAGCATTCTTGAACCTAGTGAAAGCGGGTGCAGTTGCTCCCAACTTAAGCTAGTTGCCAGAGCTAGACATCTTCCTGTACACTGAATGAAGTCACTGGAAGAAGTAGCTGAAAACACTCCCTTTTCTCCCTAGCAGCCTTCGCTGAGGTTGAGGCCTAGACCTTGGGGGCTTTAGAGAGACAATTTTAAAAAGTACTACAAGGCATTCAAATAATACATTTGAACATTCATTTTAATTCAATTCAGATATTCCTATTTTTCAGTCCTAGTACTGAAATTGTTTGTTTGTTTGTGTGTTTTATATACTTGCTTCTAAACTTCAGATACTTGAATACTTTTGGCGGGAAGTTGGGTAAAGATTTTTCAATTTCCTTCCATCTTCTTGCAAATTCACTTGACTATTTTTTATGGATATCACTTATTTAAAACAAAAACAAAAAGCAAAAAATAAACTATGTTCTGACATTAGAAAGCTCATGGAAATTACCTTCTATATTTGGCAAGTGTCTCTCTCTGGGATTTAAGAGAACTGTATAATTTCTAGCTGGACCATTACTCAAAAGATTAAAAGTAGTTCATAACTGAAAAATGCATGCTGCTGAAAAGTTCTCTCTCACCATAGGAATTCATAATCCCAAAGAGAAGAATGTCATTATGGACTGCAGTACCAGATTCATGACATCAGATTTTGTTAATCCTAATATTTAAATTATTTGGTAGTTACTGTGGAAGGGAAGATTCTGCTGGACTAAATAATTCGATTGTGTCTTTCAGTGAATTCTTGAATTCTATTTTATTCTAGGTAATGATTATCCTGTCCTCCACTTCCGGAACATGTTTGAGACTGTTTTAAGATTTTTCTACATAGACAGGCTTTTTTGCTTATTCCAAGTGTTCTTTTCCCTTATATTGCCATGAGTTTTTCCTGTGAAATTTGTTTAAAAAAAAAAAAAAAGAAAAGAAAAGCTTGAACAAGGTCCATGAGGCAAAAAAAAAAGAAGACTGTCAGTGATAACTTGAAAATGCTTTATGGAAATGCCTTAAGAAATGTGTTAAATAGAGTTAGAAAAGAAGAAAGAGACAAGAGAAAAAACACTCACAAAGTAATCTTTAAAAAAAGACAGGTAGCTACTAGGGAAGATTATACCTGAAGGAAAGAGAAAAAATGAAACTGAATGGATGGAAATGTCAGTTAAGGCCACTCAAAAGACATTTATATTAGCTTTATAGCTCCTACATTCTGCACATCTTCCACAAACTAGTTACTAGGTTTAACTTGGAAATAAAGAGTTGTGATCAATTACCTTTCTTGAGTTTACCTATGAAGTTTAAGGTAAAAAAAAATTAAGAAAGGTAGGTACAAATCCATGGTTAAAATCAAAGCAAAGCAACACTTTGACCTTTAAACCTCACAGCCTTTGACAGTTTGACTAAATCATCACTCCTACAGACTTTATGACATTTCCATTTTATATTTATAGAATTTTAGCATATGGAAGTACAAGCTGGCTTGTGTGGCTACAGTTATCTAAAAGCTTGCACAGCATGGTTAAAATACCACAGCAAGATTCACATATCACACACAGATGATAAATAAGATTGACGATGTATGCAGAGATGTTCAGGGTCACTAAACATGTAAAATGAAATCCTTATTTTAATTTTTTTTTAGTGTTGGTAATTTAAATATTACATGGAGTGGCTTCATTGAGCCTTGCTGTTTACACAGAATGAAATGTTTTAATCATTGGAGGCTGACGAAGTGTTTGCAGTTGGCTTGTGCTCTTGCTGGATGGAAGATCACAGACCATCCAGGAAGATCACAGACCAACTGCAGACACTTCCTCAGCCTGACGTAGAGTATTTGTACCTGAAAGCTTGAAAAGAAGAATTTTTTCAATTATTTGAATTGGTCTGATAAAATATATTGGATTAACCCAAAGAACTCTTTCTACCCATGTCCTTAGACCAACACAGCTACAACCTATACCAGCATTTCCCAACCTTTTTCACCTCACAGCACGCTTACATGGCCTCCCCAAACCCAAGGGACACGGGCCGAGCAGGGGGCATAGTGAGCGTCCGAATGCTGCAGACTTGGGGGGGGGGGTAAAACAAGTTGCGTAATATTGTGGAGCTGCGGGAAGTGGGTAGCATGGCATCTGAATCACTGGCTGGAGCCACGCCACGGTCCCCCCCATCATGTCTTGCTATCCGCAGCAGGAACAGGCAGGGGGCTTGGCTCCAGCCCAAAATGCCACGGCACACCTGGATGTGCCTGACAGCACACCAGTGTGCATGGCACACCGGTTGGGAAATGCTGACCTATACCCCTTAATCAATGGAAGCAGCAGATAGCAACCAATAGCCCGTAGGCTGGATCCAGCCTGTGAAACTATTGGATCCTGCCCATGGATATGCCATGATAAGAAGAAGCAATGATGGCAGGTGCTTTCCCTATGCTACAATGGGGAAAAGGGGTGACCGGGTCCTAATTCCCTTCTATCCTCCCACCTCTGATCCAAGCTGAGTTATTCCGGGCTATAGCCTGAAAAGGTTGTCGACCATTGGTTTTAAGTATTATTTCCATCACAGCCAAGGTAGTGATATAACGATAAGAATATTAGAAATATTTGCTTTCTTTGTAATTTTTGTTAAAAGTTTTCTAGTTAGAATACATAAGCTGAAGTATTTAACCCGCATCACAGACAAACTGGGATAACAAAGGAATTGTGTATGCTTTATTGGGGACTGTAGATCACAATTCTTATTATAACCATTTCTGTCAGTGACAGGATTTTCAACAGTTCACACAGCTGCCCTACCATTTACAACTTAAAAAACTTTATACCATAACTATGGGTATGTCTACACTACAGTCAATAACATGACTGCAGCTGATGTAGATACATCAAGGCTAACTTCAGACCATTTAGTTTCAGAACAAACAGAAATGTACCTGTCGAAGAGTGGCACTCATGTCCTTACTGCCCAAATATTTACCCAGATTCCTGAATGGGTTTTTCAGCCCATGCTAAGTTCTGCATTGCTGTGGCCACACTGCTTTCACTACTCAAGGTAGTGAATTTAAAGCTGATTCAAGCAGCCTACCTGACCTGCATTAAGAACTTGAATGCAGTGTAGCCATATGCTATGTATCTTATAACTTAGGGTATACCACTGGAAACAACATCTGGATAGGCAGCCTACCAAACTTCTCTGGAAAAAAAATGCTAATGTTTTGAAAAACAGGAAAATGTGAGAAAAAAGAACAATTGGAACACAAGCAAATTTAAATGCAAATTCCATTAATTTCATGTGCCTATTGCAATGTCAGCATATCACAAACATTTGCATCCAGACGCTTTCACAGAACATGTACCGTATTCACTCAGTTCCAAAAACAAGGTCCCCCAACCGCCTCAGGCTTCCACATCCCATCTCCCCACTGCAGTCCCTGCCCTGCCCCACCACTTATCTTTATTCTGCACTGGCAGGCTGCATCCCTGCTGTGTCCTGGGGCACAGACCACAGCCCCAGCACAGCCCTGTAGTAGTGGTACCAGCTCTGTGCTGCTGGTACAGGGCTAGACTGTGGCCGTACTCCATGCCCCAGGCTGCAGCAGGGACAGAGCCTGCTGGCACTGGAGCAAAGGTAAGCAGCAAGGTGGGGGAGGGGGACAGGTGAGAAGAGGGAGGGAGGGAGGGCAAAGGGCCCAAGGCTGTAAGGGAGAGGGGCAAGAGGGTAAAAGGTAGGGCAGGATATCTAAAGCTGGTGGGGGTGGGCAGGCAACAGAAGTTGCAAGGGGGGTCAGGAGGGGCAAGTGTGTGGGGAGGAACATGTCATAGGGGGCAAGGTGCCTGCCTCCCAACCACCTGCCCTACTGCTGGACCCCCACCTCCACACAGCCTGCTCCCTACCACACTACTGCCTATCCCCCACCTCATGCCCAGTTACTGCCTCCCCCAGTGCCTGCCTCCTTTCTGTTCCCACCACATCACCAAGGTGGTGGAGGGGGTTAATTTAAGACAATCCTCCTATAATTATATTCTATACATTTAAAATAACCAATTTATAAATTTTCCATGCATAGAATCTAATTATGGGGGGTCATCTTAAATTCAGGATCATCTTGGATTCATGTAAATACACTAAACATTTAGGTCAAACAAAAGAAAAGGGGAAAAATAGAAAAATCAGAAGCCACTGATCACTGCAAATGAAGTACTTGTGTACTTCATGCATCTGATCAATTTTTAGAGAAAACCCTTACTGACCAGCCCATAATTCTAAGGAAAAATGATACTGCAGAGTTTCCAACTTAAGACAGAGGACACTTGTAATGCCATTAGAGGAGGAACACTTAAAATATGACCAATCTGCTTTGTGGTTTCAGATCAATATAACAAGTCTTCATGGATGGGATAAGACTGCTTGAAAGACAACACTTCATCTCTTCACAGAGAAAACTGGATCAATAAATGAGGTTGCTTTTCCAGAATGTTATGAAATTTTACCATCTTACAAGCAATTTTACATGCCTTTTCTTCTATCAGCATCATTTACGGTCTGCTGTTCTCCTTTACTCAGACTGTATTTTGTTTTTGTTTCACTACTGATGAATAAGTGGTATTCAAACTGCTCACAGGAAGAAACCACAAAAGTGCCAGGACAGGCTGAGGTCTTGAAATAGTCAAAACTAGACCATCTCACGATGACTTACGTATAGCTGCTGCTTATTTAAGAAAAGTGAACACAGTGCATTGTAAATATATGCCTTAATGAAGAACAGCCATTACCATGATTTTAACAGGTAATTTGTGGGATAGGATGCAGAGCACGGTAACCATCTTTGATGGTGTATAATCTTGAACCTTCTTAAATAAATGTGATCACATGCAAAAATATGGTTTTCATAAATTACATTAATTTCAAACGCATGTCTGTTGAGTTACCATACGAGTTATATTTTAATGTCTGTTCCATATTATTTAAAATCCATGTACATTGTACTACAGGCTCGGTATTAAAAGCTCCTTCCTTATAGATCTTCCTATGGTACTTAAAAGCCTGAAGATGAGAATGCAGGCTTAACTCTAAAAGAACTACCATTGTCAGATGCAGGTGGTCAAACACGAGAGAGACAGGTGAGGAAAGGTCAGTGGTTGTTAACTTGTTTATAACTCAAGGCACCCTCATTAAATTCAGAAAATGCCAGCTCTTAGGGCATTTATACACATGCTCTGGGGATGGGGGGTTGCTTTAATTAGAGCAGCTCTAATGAAAGCACCCAGAGCATCATGTGCATCAGCATCCCCTCGTTGAAAAATGGTGGTATGGGCACTTTAACTAAAGCTCATTCGAAGACAGATTAAGACCTCCACAGTGAGGGAGGGAGTAGGGCAGGGCTAGAGCTGGGGATGCTGCCCAGCAGGGCCAGGCATGGGGCCTGGGACTGGGGCAGCAAGGCATTCTCTACGGCCCCTTCCCCACCCTACAATGGGCTTCACTCTGGCCATGCTGCAGCTGCCTCCACTCCATGCTGGACATAGCAGCCACTGCCTCCTGCAGGCTCAGGGGCTGCTGTGGGGGAGGGCTGTGCACCCTTACCCTGGTTCTGTAGCCCTAGCAGCTGGGGCACCTCTCCAAAAGGGCTGGTGGGGAGAGGGGAAGGGGCTGTGGGTTGTGAGGGGCGCCAGAAGGGACAGGACACTGCCATATCAGGGCTGCTCAGAGCCACAAAGCAGTGGGGGGCAAAACTGCAGCTCACCCACTTCCCTGGTGAGCGGAGGGAGCAGGAGGAGCTGTCTATGATAAAAAACCCCAAATCAAATGCCACATTATAATGACTAAGGCACTGGCTTGCTTCCAAATTGCTTTAAAATTGTAAATAAAACATTGTGTTCAACTGATACCTTTACATATAGTGGCACTTCATTTTAATTGCAGAAAAAATGCAGATTTAGATGGTTTGGGGGTTTTTAGTCAGAGATTTTGCAATTTTTAAACAGAGAAAACCAGGATCCCTGGTGGGAATGTGGCTGGGAGGCTGCCTGAGAAACCTAGCTGCTCCACTGCCAAGGAGGGGTTCGGTGATATGCAAAGGATAAGACCTCCAGAGACTTCACAACAGGCTAAGTACTAATAAGGAACTGTGAGTCATCTGTGAACTGAACTTTCTCATGCAGCCAGCGTGCTTGACTTTGAATATAACTGAACTTTTCTGTTATGATTTCCACCAGCAGACCAGGTTGGGCACTGATTAGGGGAGGAGGAGGTCCCAATAGTGTCCAGGGGCACAACCAAGCTTTAGCCTGCTAAAGGATGGGGCCCAAGCAACAGTATACCCTGAGAAGGGGAGCCAGGGCCATGCACCCAGTGTGAGAAGTAGAGAAAGAGACTGAAATCAGGCCAGAGGCCAACCACCAGAGTGAGGCAGAGTCATGGTTGGGGGGACACAGTCCCAAGAAGGGCAGACTACGGCCAGGGGCCCACAGCGTGGAGAAGGGCAGGGGCAAGGGCTAAGGGCCAAAGCCTTAGAAAGGGCAGAGACTCATCAGAAACTTACATGCCTGACAGGGTGGAGGAAGTCTGGGGCCAAAGGCCTGTTGAACTAATTGACTGTTGACACTTGCAAGGCACAGTTGTGGGTAGAGGGAAGATCGGAGGCCACAGATAACCAATAGGACACAACATGAACAGAGACATTGAGTGGACAAGTAGGCCAGACCGGTGAGACCCTGTGATGCAGGCAGCCTCCCAAATCCTTTTTCTCTTAGAAGTACTAATCAAAGGTGTGACAGGCGAGTACAAAAGGAGAGACCCAAGACCCAGAAGCAGAGACTGAGAGGTCACTGGGGAAGATCCTGCCACCTCTGCCCACCCCTCCGTCTCGTTACACTGAGGTAAAAAACCCTTAAAGAAAGGGTTGCCAACCTTTTAGCAGTGGTGGACCAAAGTAACAGAGCCTGGTCTGAAGGCAAGCTGACACTGCTACCTTACTTGGTGACAAAGCTCCACCCCAGCTGCTACTGATGTGCTTCCATCTTTGCCCAATTGCTGCCAACACCCCAGCTTCCCTGCTGGATAAAATCTGTTTGGGCTGAAAGCTACAGACCCCTGTCTTAAAAGGCAGGCTACTGCTGTGTCCAAAAAGGTACATACTGCCCTTTCCAATGACTAATGGATGTCCTACTGACCAGTAGGCTGTTTAACACCAGCGAGCCTGTTACCTCTATGTCAGCTTTGCAAAGTTCCATTTGCCTACATAAGAATTTAGATTGAATAGAGTAAGTTGTAACTTGTTTAAATGTCCTCAGGGTAGCGACCATCTATTTGTCCAGTGCCAAGCACAAAAAGAATCTGACTTCACTACAGATATCTGGGTAAAATTTTTGCAATGGATACAATAAGTAAGGTTTTGAGGAGCAGAACAACCTTGTGACAAAATTTATAAAAAAAAAAAAGGGCAGAGTTTTTGCTGAAAGCAGTCTTTAGTGGGAAAGCAGACAGTCTCCTTTTATGAAATTACGATGACATCTGCTCTTGATAATGCTCGTGTCCCAACAATCACATATACCCTTCAAATTGGATACAATTGCTAACAGATTTCCCCACCTGCGCACTAGGTATTTTGCACAACCAGCTTCTAATCATATTTCCTTTTGCAGTAGTACAGGATTCCCAAGGATTTTACAGGAACTGATTAAAATAGAGATAAATGTTTCCAATAACACTTTCAGTCTCAGTTTCAGATTGAATATTCACCGCAAGCTGCAGCAGACCCATTCAATGAATATCAATACTCTAACACAGGAATTGGCAACCTATGATCCACGGGGCACAGCCAACCCACACAGGCATTGGATCTGGCCTGCAGAGCTGGGACTTTGACAGCGAGGGTACTGCTTGCACTGTGGCCAGGTGCTTTCCCATGCCACACCATAGCCAGGCAGCAGAGACAAGCGGTGGCAGCAGCAGCCTGTCTCTGCTGATCCTAAGCCAGGCCATTCTGGCCTGCCCAGACCCACGGCCTTTCTGCCCTGCCACTGGAAAAGGTTGCCAACTCCTGTTCTAACATACACTTATCCTAACCCTTTTTATCACTAGGACTAGGGGTGCACCAACAGAGATTTTTGGGACCAATAGCTTATATTAAAGGAGGCATATCGGCTGATACCAATCTGATTTCCGATACAGCTGCCTCCAGCTGCATTGGGGGTGGGGAGGGGAAGGGGAGGCTCCTGCTGCTGACTGCACCCCAGGAGGGCACAGGGGGAGAGGGGGCATGTGCCCCCCATATCTGTGCAGGGCAGGGTGGACTGCAGCCAAGGCTGCACAGGGCTGGGTTCAGAGTGGGCGCTGGGAGGATGCTGCATCCACCCCAAATTTTACCACCGCTCTGCTCTGAGAACTGCTGCCGCCAGCCACTCGGTGCAGCACCAGCACTTCTCAGTGGAGGCAGGTCATTGAGCCGGGGCTGCGCTGGGCAGCTGGCAGTACTAGGAGCAAAGCAGAGCAGTGGTGAGATCTGGGGTGGATGCAGCATCCTTCCAGAGCCCGCTCCAAGCCCAGCCCCTGCCAAGAAGAGAACCGTGCAGCCCCAGCTGCAGCCCGTCCCATTCAGATCCGGGACACCTCCCCCACCCCCGATGCTCTCCCAGGGTGCAAACAGCGCTGGGAGCTGCTTCTCCCCTCATCCATGAGCTGCAGCTCCGGCTCCAGGCAGTGCCTGCCCCTGCCCCCTCCCTCACCACGGGGGGGGGGGGGGTAATCTGCCCCCCCCACGCCCCTTCCACCACACCGGATTAACCAACTGAAGGCAGCTCTCCACGCTGCCGGCTGTGGTCCTTGCTGTCCAAGTGCTGCGCTGTGGCTGCACGTAGCATGGGTATTTATAGGCCAAATTATCTGCCTCATTGGGCCGATATCCGATCCAGCCAGTTTTCTATATATCAGTACCGATCCGATATCAGACCAATATATTAATGCACCTCTAACTAGGACTTATAATGGCCAACTGCTTACTATGAAGCCAAGTATGGACTGTACCACTCTCCCCACCAGGTCTTCAACAGTTTGTGTTTGCTAGCTATTTCATATGGAATACATTATCTGCCAAAGACTTTCTCGTGTCAGCAGTTCATATCTTAATCTGTAAAATGGCAAAAAACTCAGTAAGTGTTCTTTATTCTTATATGGTATCCACAGATCTATATAGTGTGTATGTGTGTGTGGGAGGGCGGGGGGAAGGGACGACACAAGGAACAACCTCTGTTGGACTCTTGTCTACAGGAGGCAATGTATGGTATACTTGCTTCCTGTTATGAAAATTCATTCCAGCAGATGGCACTGAAAATATGACCAGCAATTACGATGTCTGACAAAGTAAATTCATCAAGTATATTTTTCATTTAAATTCAACTCTTTAGAAAACAATGTCCTATTCTAATTATTATAAAATAAGTAAGAGGTCACGCTCAAAACTTACTGACATGTAAGTATACTACATAACACAAACTAATTCAGTTTAAAAGCAACTGACTGGATGATCTTAGATCTGTTCAACTAAACATAATTAATCCCCTCCCAAAAATGCTGCATTTAAAGAGAGAGACAAATTTAGGATACCAATAAAACACCATATTAAAATATTCAAAGTAATTTCCCCCATACAATGCCTGATACTGGCTTTGAGGTTTAGCTACTTCAGCATTTCCCATCTAGTGTGCCATCAGGCAAATCCAGGTGTGCCGTGGCATTTTGGGCTGCAGCCACACCCCCTGCCTGCCTGGAGCCACACTCCTCACCTGCTGCTGCAGGCAGGGGCCATGGCTCCAGCCCAAAATGCCATCCGGCTGGCCACACACCACCCCTCCCCACTGGCGTCTGGCTGGCCACATGCCACTCCCCGCCCAGTCAGTGTTCAGCTGGCTGTGCCCCCCACCCCCTGCGTCCTGTGTGCCGTGGTGCTTTTTTATTTAGGTAAGTGTGCTGTGGGGCAAAAAAAAGGTTGGAAAATGCTGAACTACTTCATGTTATCGAATACTCCATGATGCCTACAATGGATCCAGAATGGTTCCAGAATGGCTTAGAGAAGTACTAAAAAAAAATAGCTAGCTTGCTTTAGATATGAAAGTATATGATTCAAAACAAAATGAAACAAAGCATAAATAGTTTTTACATTTATAATATCAGCACTTCTGTCAAGTTAACAGTACAATAAAACAATAGCACTAAAATGGATAATTATCTGGGTAAGCCTTACTCGTCACAATTAGGAAAAACACCAACCATCATTTGTTTGTTACATAAAATTGTTAGAGAAATAAATAGCTGCAATTATGCAAGAATACTTCTGAAAACTAATTTATTTATTCCTTGGCACATATAAAAACATTTCCTGAATAGCAGATCTTCAAAACTATTATGGAATAAATGCTGCAATGCATCCTTTATCAGGAATTTTGGAATATTTTTAGCTAACAATAAATTTTTATCTTCCATATGATAAAACATGACAATTGACAAATTAAAAATATTTTTCTCAACTCATTTATTTCAATCTCTGCAAAACACTCAAAGCAAAATTTTGTAAATAAGTAAAAGAATCACTTGGTCAAACCAAAACCAACAATGTCTTAATACCAAAGGAAACCCTTATTCAGTTCTCTTACAGACAAGAAAAGAGTACTCAACAACGCACAAAGCATGTTATATAATCAGTCCTGTAGAGCAGAGTTTCTCAAACTTTTTCTTATTGCGTAACCCCTTCCACATTTACCAGCTGCCCATGTACCCCTATCAGCATACATTTTATATTTTAAACCTCTTAATGCCAATTATTATTATAATGAAAATTAAATCTGCCATTACACAATTTCTCCCATGTACCCCATAGAGATGTCTGGCATATCCCGAGGGGTATGCATACCAGTTTGGGAACCCCTGCTGTAGAACATGCAGTCCCTACACCTTTTGGTTTTAGTAACCAAACAAGTACACTTTGTTTAATACCACAGCAAATTATGAGAAAGGCTAAGCTTCTCTGTGGTATTTGAAGTCAACACATTTATGATCTATCAACTTTACGCAAACAATTTGATTTATTTTTTAGTAACAGAAGGAAGGTTGTATTGATTTCTTTGCTGTTAATGTCATATACCAGTCATTAGACTACTATGTGGTCCTGGAAATCACATGGCTAGGCCCCAGGGCGTAGAAAAGCGTTTTCCTAGAAAATATGCTGAATATTCTTGATAAAAGAAGTGCTAATATTCATAAAATGTGAAAAAGTGGGAGATAAAAGATGAACAGGCTTGTGAAAGTCTACAAAAAGGTTGAGCCCATTAGGGGCAGGAAAATCATCAAAAAAACCACTTTTCATAATTCTGTAACAGAATGTCAGTAAAAAGCTCCTCCAAGTTATCTCTACTACATGTTTTACATATCCTTTCATAAAGCCTACATTCTAATTCTTAACTTTGATATACCAAACATAAGTAGTAATAATCACTGCATCTCCTTTTCTTTTATGGCATTTCTTTCTCCCCTCCCCCCAACATGTAATTTTGTTTATAGAAATTGAAACGTATACTAACGAATGATAATTCCATACAAAGTTATATAGTGAGAACACTGTCTTTAAAAAGGTGAGAAAGGTTTATTTCAACTGTGACTAGACAGGGGGTGGAATAATCTTATTTTCTCTTTTCTGTTCTTTGAGATGTCAAAGACAAATTGCTTTAAAATGCACCTTTGAAAGTACAAAGTATTTCAGTAAAAAAAAAAAAAAAAAAAAAAAATTAAGCTTAACTTTTCCATTCATGAATTAACTGAAAATGTATTTAAAGATGACTTCATTTTTTATGTTTTAAAGTTACTTATATGTGTAATTAACGGTAGATTGCTTATGCTTAATTTCTTGCATGTAGATGAGCTACTGAAAATGGATCACGCATTCACATGGTACTGTTTTTGCTCACAGACTGAATGAGCAATTTTTTCAATAAGATTTTCAGTACAGACACTAGTAATGACACATTCAAACTCTACTTTATTTATTGGAAATATTCACTGGTATTTGTTTTGGCAAATGTTCCTGCTAATAAACTTGCTTGCTAACTATCAAAAGACAACAAACATAAGAATAGCACAAACACAGCTGAAGTTAATTTGTTTAAAGTTTTAATAAAGAGACTTTTTGCAACATGTACCAACCTCTTATCACTGAAGTTCTAAAAGAAATGTGATGTAACTGCCTGAAAGTTTTTAACTTGATATCTCAAATGCTTTAAAAGCATATCACACATGTAATAGGTTTTTCTATCCAAGCTAAACAAATGAAAGAAGTGTAAACCCTTATTTTGCTTCCTTATAGCAAGATTACATAAAGTAAGGGATGAAAGTTAAAACGAAATATGCAATTTCAGACTACCAGTTTTCATCAGGCTTAATATTTTAGATTATTTTAAACTTCTCCTGATATCTGTGGCCATCTCTGAAGACCAACTACTTTTCACTCAGACTTGTGAGCACCACATTACATATTAACTACTTCCCAAGAGATTCTGTTCAATATTATTTTAACTACAAACCTTGTGAAAATTTCTATTTAACAGTCTTAAATACTATGTTTTTAATTTACACTTGCTACCGTATAATCTTTGCTTTTCCTATAAGAGAGAAAGAGATGCCAGGTAGTTCCTTAAAAACATTCCATCTTTTAGAAAATAATTTAAATCATTTTGTTCTGCCTTCCTTGTGCATGAGTGTTTTTGCACATAAAATCATATTTACATTTAAATAATCTCTCATGCATCTCCTTTTCTTAATTCACATACTAAAGTTTTTCCACATCTTTATAACTTGCTCAAACACCAACAGGCACATAAAATCATTGGAAACAATGTTCTGCTTTGCTCTAGTAACCACAAATGTTTAAAAAATGCTTCAAAAGCAAGACTTTGTTAGCATCCTATTCCCACTCCCAGCTTCTATACTCCAATACTTGGCCACCTTCCACTATGCTGCCCCTTATGCCTAGAATCTTTGCAAGATAACTGCATAAAGACCTATAGACAATTTTAACACGCCTCAGTCCTAGCTAATCTCCACAACAAAATTTGCCTCTTCAAATGGTTCTATATATCATCTTCTCACAGAAACCACAAATGGAAAACGACAATTTAACTGAATTAATATAAGAGACTTGTTGGGATTGCTAGTACCTCATGAGAGTCAGGCAAGGTACGAGAGGCCTGGACAAGGGCCAACGCTGCAGAGCTGGGGGCCAGATGTGGCAAGATCTCCCCCTGGGAACCTCTCAGTCTCCACCTCTGGGTCTTGGGTCTCTCAATTTTCACTCGCCTGCTACATATTTGATAATACTTCAGAAAAAAGAGTAGGGGGCCAGCCCACATCCCAGTGTCTCATTGGTCTGATCTACTTGTCCCCACAACATCTCTGCTCATGTTGTGTCCTATTGGTTATCTATGGCCTCCAACCACCCAGCTCTACCCATGACCACACACAGAATTATAGACAATGAGGGCTGAAAGGGAACTCAGGAGGTCATCTAGTTCAACCCCCTGCGCTCAAAGCAGGGCCATCCCCAACTAGATCATTCCAGACAGAGTTTTGTCAAGCTGGGCCTTAAAAATTCCAAGGATAGAGATTCTACCAGCTCTCTAGATAACCTGTTCTAGTGCTTCCCCAGTCTCATAAAGAGAAAGATTTTCCGTTCTCCACCATAAACCTCCCTTGCTGCAACTTGAGATCATCGCTCCTTGTTCTGTCATCTGAAAGGTACCATTTCAATTGACTATTTAAGTTTATTCTTCCTGCTGGCTAATATCAGAGAACTAGCACATAAAGTCTCCCTTTAGTTAACTTCAAAACAGACTTTCATACTCTAGTAGAGTACTATTCTGACTATTGAAAAAGCATCCCAGCTTTTCAGCCCTGGGATGGGCTGTGCTGTCTGCTCTAGAGAGCAAGGCTGGTCCCGCCCCTCTGCTGTCTAGCCAGAGGAGGGGTGGGAGCATAGCCAGACACCAGCCGGAATGGCCCCCTAAGCTGGCATGGAACAGGTTTATTCCCCCTCCCTCCCCTCTTCCACCGGGGGACCACAACCAGGGTCCAGCTGGCCAGGGCAGTGCAGACCCTGTCAGGGTCCCTTCCCTCCCCTCGCCACTCCAGTGACAGGGGCAGAAGGCATGGCCAGAGCGAGCCGGCATGGCCGTCATTCGCCTACCTGGACCAGAGCTAGGGCTGGGGGGCTGAGCCAGGCTGGCCTCTGGGTGCTGCTTAGTGTGGGCACAGAGGGGCCAGCCTGGGCCAGGCCATGGGGGAAGGGTCCTTCCCAGATGGCTCAGGCTGGGGCTAGAGGAGCTGTGAGCCTGAACTGCTCCCAGCTGCACATGCCCAGGCCAGGCCAGGCCAGGCCAGGCCGTCACAGAGCTGCAACCAGCTGGGAAGGGCCCTGGCCCTACAGCCCAACTCCTCCGTACCCACAATCAGCCGCGCCCACAGCCAGCCCCCCTCAGCCCCGAGCAAGGCAGGCAGACAGCAGGGCCAGCCTGCCTGGGCCATGGAAATAGGGTCCTTCCCAGTTGGCTGTGGCTTCGTGACAGCTCAGCCCGGCTTCGGCAGGCGGCAGCTGGCCAGGCAGCAGCGTGATGGCAATGCTGGTGCAGGTACCTTGGCAGCCAGGCTGGCCCCACAGGACAAGTCCATCATGCCCGTGGTGCCCAGGCTGCCTCAGAGGTGCCAGCAGGCCCAGAGCACAGCAGCTGTCTGCCATGGGGGCTCACATGCCTGCAGCCACCACCATGCCCCCTGCAGTGTCTGCTCATCTGTCTCAGGCACTCTGCAGGGGGTGCAGTGGTGGTAGCTGCAGGCACATGAGCCCCTGCCAGGCTTTGGACCCACACAAACCTCTAAGCCAGCCCAAGCAGCCACGGGCACAATGGACTCACCCTGCATGGCCAATTCGGCTTCCACCACACCCTCCCAAAACTGCAGTGGCATCACCTGTGCCATTGCCTAGCCAGGCACTGTTCGTGCATGCCAGGTCAAGCTGTCACAGAGCCACAGTTGAGTGGGAAGGGCACTGCCCTAGCAGACCAGGCTGGCACTATTATCTGCCCACCTCACCCAGGGCTGAGCCAGGCAGGCTGCGAGTGCTGCTGAGGGCAGGCACAGAGGGGCCAGCCCAGGCTGGGCCACGTGAGCAGGGCCCTTTGCATCCAGCTGTGCCTCCATAACAGCCTGAGCTGGCCCTTTGCATCCAGCCTGAGCCTGGTGGTGCACCCCTGCAAAAAGGCAGGCAGTTACTGCTTGCCAGCCTGCCACTGCCGGTGTTCGCAGGTGGTCCATGATCCCCACTAACTGCTGCTGACGCTGCTGGAGGCAGCTGCGGATGGTTGCCAACCCTTGGTTGGTGCTTGCCACCCCTCCCCCCACAGCACTGGCAGCGCTTACTGCCACCATGCTCCAGCCACCGCCATGCCCCCCCCAGCTGCCAGGGGCATGTGCTGTTCATGGCACAGCCTGGGCCAGCCCCTCCACACCCACCCTCAGCATCACCTGCGGGCAAGGTGGGCAGATAGCAGGGCCATGGCAGCCAACATCTGGCCATGCCCCACACCACACAAGTGGCCAGCAGGGCTGAAAGCTGAGCAGACCCCGGGGTCCCCATGCCTGTGGGAGAGAGGGGAGACAGAGGAGTTTAATCCTCTTCCTGTTCCCCCTTTGTCTGAGGCGCTGCCCTGGCAGGTGTCTGGCCATGCCCTCCCCCCACCTCACCCCCGCCGAAGCCTGGCAAGGGCTGCTTCCCCCTCCGCCTCCAAGCACACCCCGGCTGGGGTCCCTGCAGGCCACAGTGGTGGTTTAAACTTCTCCCCAATCATACACAGCCTGCGGATTGGAAAGCAAGGCTGCTCTGGCACCCCCTGGCTTCTAGCCTGAGCCACTGCAGGCATGTGGCTGCATTTCCAGAATCAAAAGTGAATGTCTATTCACTTGCAAATCTGTTCAATCTATGCAGGTTAGATTAAGGGCTTTTTGAATATCTGTACTGAACCTTAGTGTTTAATATGCTTTGGGACTGTAAAAAACTGGAATCGGGAATTTTACTGTTTTGAAAGCTCTTATCTAAGTCTTGTAAACCATGACCTGACAGGCGCTAGACAAGCAAGTGTTCTTTTGCTCTGAATTTTTATCAAGTGATAAAAGTCAGGAAAGCAGAGAAGTTTCTGATGTGACTGAGTTATATTTAAAGCAAAAGATTTTTTAAGAACATGAAATGTTGTAATAATTCTCAGAGGCAAACAACTTGAAGTCAGGTCTTACCAAGCACAAAAACTTATTTTCAAGCTACTCGATGCATGGTTTATATATAAATTTAACTTTGACTCAAACTTTTCTTGTATTTACTAAAAGATACATTTTTGTTTATATTCAAGTTTAAGCTTAGGCAGTACATCATTGTCTAACGTATGATAAGGCTCATTTTGATCTTCATACCTTTCCACTATCCTTTGCAAACATTTTCTTGTAAGCAGCACATTAGTTTCGCCAGAACCAAATCATCTGAATCAATAATAGAGAACTCCAACATACAGTAATAAATGAATGACAAGCATTTCAGCTATGTTTGGTAAGATTTATTTGGACTTGAATTTATTCAGTTATTATACCACTCAAAGTGGTAAATATTTAGGCAAATACAGACTCAGTTTCTCTTAAAATTACAGACAATGAATACATCTGAGTAATACAAGATGCATCACTCCCTCAAAATGTTTGGTTCAACCACTCTAACAGCTTACGTCCATAAGCAAAACAGATTCTGGTTCAATCAGCAGCTTCCTGAAAATAAATGGTACCGTATTTTCAGTCTTATTAGTACATCTCAAGAGAACAGAATAAATTTTTCCTCTGTGTTCTTTCACAACAGGTACACAAGCTTTAACAATCCTTCCCTCCCTCCCCCACCAGAAACATTTTGCAATTACATTTTACATACTGAATTCCCTGATTATGGGAAAAATACATTCAGTTTGGCCAAACTACCAAACCTGAGCATTAAAAAGAAAATGTGCTTTTCCCATGACTGTATTCTCTCTGAACGTTAGGCAAAAACCATGTTAAATCAGCAGGTAATCTAAAGAGCAGAAACTTCTGAAAGACTGAAGTTTTTTTTAAACCCTACAATATAATGAACATTGTTTTTCTCTTTACTAACAGGGAATATGTATCCCCAGTCTATTGCAACTGTGTTTCTACTTAGCTTCATTTATTCTGCAACTTCTGTTATCTGCCTCCTTCCACCTCTTTTATAGTCAACAGCAGTTAAAGGGTAAGAGACTGAGATGCTGCACTATAATTTGTTTCCTCAGACACATCAGTTTTGCATGGCAGTACATCGTATAGAAGATACATTCCAAAGAACAAGACATTCACAGGTTAAAAAACAAAAATAAAGCAAGATCCTTTTGGAAGAAAATTAATTAAGGAGTTTTTAAAATCAATAGGAAAGGATCAGCAATTTCAAGGAACACAAGAAACCCTCAACATGCACTTTACAATTTTAAGGCAATTAAGCACAAGGTTTGCATAAACACTTCAAAATCATCAAAAGCTGTGTTTAGCAAAACAGCACTTACATTTTACACGTTTCAACACAAATTAGGATTCAGAATTAAACAGCCAGTTGACATTAAAAAGTAAGTCTATCAGTTATCTGTCATCTCTACCCCAAAGTACAGAGGATCAAAGAGATTTGGTCCAAAGTGACTGTAAGGTTCTCCTTTTCCACACACCTTTTTTTCTTTTGCTCATTTATTCTCCAACTTTCCTTAACTGTCTGATGAAAGATTTTTTTTCTGAGCGCTTATGAAAGACAAGTTTGATACTACTGCTTTGAATATCCATTGCAACTTCCAAGAATCAAAGAGTACTTGGCACAAACACACATGCCATTAGCCTGATAATACCTCTGAAATAAGAATGCAAAATAAGAATGGATCCCAGTTTTATAGACAGAGAAGCTGAACCATAGAGTACAAGTGATTTCTTCAGCTCAAGGCCACACAGATTTTCTAGGGCAAAACCCAGAACAGAACTCCCTATCCCACAGAAAGAGTGGCACAAAACTTATAACCCTTTCACTCCCTAGGCTATGAAAGTTAAAACCCACCTTTGTCTCCTAATCCTGAGTTGCTTCATGGAAGCCTGTCTGCAACTCCTACCTGTGATGTACTGTGAACTGCAGCCTCACCTGGGTAAAAATTATCAACGAGTGTAGTTCTGAGGCATGGACATTTACACACCAGAACCTGACCCAACGCTGCCCATTTATTTCATATAAACATGCCAAACAGCTGTGACATGTCTCACTTCAGTCACTACTAAATTGGGCTGTGCAGGCAAATCTTACAGAACTCAGCAACCACGCTTTCATAAACACATGCAACGCAATGATATGACTGCTTAAGTACTCCATTAAGAAATAAGACATGTAATCCACCTGTTCATTTTGTCACTTTCATACTACCCTGAACTGAAATGAATATTTGAACCTATCCACAGTTCATAATTCCACACTCCTGTGCTTTCTTTTTAGCGGTTGTCCTAGAACACACTTAGGATATCTTTTCCCAAACTCTTTTCTTTACTGTTTACATCTCAATCTTTGAAGATATTTATTCTCTATTCCCTTCAGGTCCAACCATTTTATTCACATATAATTCTAAGCCAAGACACATAGACACCCAAATCTCTTAAAGGTGCACCAATACATCGGTCCATATCATATCAGCACCAATAAAAGGAAAATTGACATTATTGGCAATCGACTCTTTTTGGCTGACGTGGCCGATAATGTCTCTGCTAAATGACATGTTTAGGCATGCAGCTGCAGCATGCACATGACCAGGAATGCAGTCTGGCAGCTTGGAGAGCAGCATCTGGCTGATAAGTCTGTGGGGGGCAAAGTAGCGTGAGGGAGGGAAGGGGCATGGGGGGGGCAGATAGAAGCCCCTGCAGTGAGGGAGGGAGTAGGGCTGTGGCTGTGGCTGGGACAGGTGCTGCCCAGTAGGGGCAGGGTGGGGTGTAGGCCTGTGCCACAGGCAGCTTGTTCCGGGAGCACAGGGGGGCAGAGGTGGAGGTTCTCCAGAAGCTACGTACAGCTCCGGGGGGAGGCGTGGGGGGCATATGCCCCCCCCCCCGATCTGTGCATGGGGAGAGGTGAATTTTGGGGTGGCTATAGCTCACACTATAGCCCCTTTCCCATAGCGCCAGCCCAGCCCCTTTCCGGGAAGAGGCTGGAACAGCCCCCAGCCCCAACTAACCCTATTCACAGATCTAGGGGGCACATGCAGATGACACAAAGCTATGGGGAGAAGTGGACACGCTGGAGGGCAGGGAACAGCTGCAAGCAGACCTGGACAGGTTGGACATATGGGCAGAAAACAACAGAATGCAGTTCAACAAGGAGAAATGCAAAGTGCTGCACCTAGGGAGGAAAAATGTCCAGCATACCTACTGCCTAGGAAATGACCTGCTGGGTGGCATGGAAGTGGAAAGGGATCTTGGAGTCCTAGTGGACTCCAAGATGAACATGAGTCGGCAGTGTGACGAAGCCATCAGAAAAGCCAATGGCACTTTATCGTGCATCAGCAGATGCATGACGAATAGGTCCAAGGAGGTGATACTTCCCCTCTATCGGGCGCTGGTCAGACCGCAGTTGGAGTACTGCGTGCAATTCTGGGCGCCGCAATTCAAGAGGGATGCAGGTAACCTGGAGAGGGTCCAGAGAAGGGCCACTCGTATGGTTAAGGGC
>NW_005843152.1:274750-282914 GCF_000455745.1 Alligator sinensis | reverse complement strand
ATTCCTGCTTCCCCCCCCCCCCCCACATCTCCCCCTAAGTCCCAGTGCTGCTCACTCCTGTGCTCAGGCATGGGGCATCACCCCAAGCCAGCACCACTGAGCCAGGTTGTGATCCTAAGTTCTGCCCAGCTGTGAGCTCTCCTCTGCTCCTGCGGGGGCCCCCCCCCCCCCCCCCCCCCCCGCACTCCCTGGACAAGCTACCCATGGCTCCATCCCAAGCACCTCCCCAGCTGGGCAGCACCTGCCCCTGCCCCACTCCCTCCCAGACTGCGGGGGGGCCTCAATTTGCCCCCCCCACCATTTCCACCACAGCGTTATCAGCTGGACGCTGCTCTCCAAGCTGCTGGGCTACGTATCAGCAATCGGATCAGTATCAGCCGATACCGCTGGTTAATAATTGGTTATCATATCGGCCCAAAAAATCTTTATTGGTGCACCCCTAAAATCTGTGTTTCTGCTTGCATTTCTTCCTTCAAGTAATCTTCAGGCAAATAATGTTATTAACAACTTTGAAGAATTATTTTTAAAAACAGAAGAGTATAGTGGTTTGAGTATGAACCTGGGACTTAGATTCTTTTCCCCTGTTCTCTCAAATTCATCAATGATCAGGGGCAAATCACTTAGTCTCTCCCTTCTTTCAATTCCTATCTGAAAAATATGGATAACCATTGGCATTAAAAAGACAAATGTACCAAAGACTGAAACACATTTACCACAACACTGGCAGCTATGTAACTGTTTTAGACCGGGGTGCTCAACTTCCAGCCGGCAGGCCAGATCCGGCCCTCGGGGTTTGGATATTAGACGGAGAGGGAGAAGACCCATGAGAAGCCCCAGCCTCCATGCACTGAACTCAGCACATAGGGCTGACCGGGGCATCACTGTGTGGTGGGCTGAGAGAGAACACTGCTTGTCCCCTGAGACCAATCCCAGCACACAGGGTAGGAAGGCAGTTTCCCATGAACCTATCCAGGTAGCTAGGAAGGAGTGCTGCCCCCCACAAGGACATAGGCACTGGGAGGGTCCAGTGCCGGGCCCTCAGGACCCAATTCGAGTGTGCAGAGCGGGAGGGAGCAGTGCAGAAACCCCAGGGCCCAATTCTGGTGCTCAGGGTGCAGGAGGGGGCAGTGCTGAGCCCCCATGGCCCAACCCAGCCTGCAAGCAGGTTCTGTGCCACTTATCTGGTCCACAGGGCCAAAAGGCTTTATACCACTGCTTTAGCCATCTACAGAATTTCCACATACTTCTATAAAAGTAGAGGTGCACCGATGCATGGGTCTGATAACAGATCGGCACTGATATAAAGAAAACTGTCTATATCAGAAATCGGCCTGATGTGGCCGATAATTTGGCCAAGAAATGGCCTGTGTATGCACACAGCCGCAGAGTAGCATGTAAGCAGTGAGGAGCACAGCCAACAGCATGGAAAACTGCATGCAGCTGGTAAGTCTGTTGTGGTAGAAGGGAAGGGGCTTGGCGGGCAGATCAAGGCCCCCACAGTGAGGAGGATGCAGGGCTGGGGCTGGGGCAGGCACTGCCCAGCCAAGGCAGGGGGTGGGGGAAAGCCGCAGGACAGAACCACGGCTCATCAGGGGGTTGTGGCTCTTGCCACACGTGCAGCTCGTTCAGTGGCTTATCTGTTCATTCGGCAGCTCCTACCACCTGTCCAGAAGGGCAAAGGTGGGGGTGCCTGGATCTGCCACCCACCCTTCCCTGTGCCCCCTGGATGAGCCGCAGCTCTGTCCAACGCTCTGCCCCAGCCCCAGCCAGGCAGCGCCTGCTCCAGCCCCACTCCCTCCCTTGCTGCAAGGGGTGTTGATCTGCTGCCCCTCCCCCGCCAGCCCTTTCCTCCCCCCCACAACCAACTGTAACATGGCCCTGCCCCATTGCTAGTCGTTCGGGGGAGTCTGAACAGGCCAATACCCCAGAAGCACCTCTGCACACCCACCCCAGACCTGGAAGAACTCACTGGAGGCTGGAGAACCAGGTCCTGGGACATAGTGAGACCCTCAGCAAGGGAGCTGACACAGGTGTAGGGAGTGAGAGAGGGTTAGTTACCTGGAAGAATAAAAAAGACACTGAAAGCAGGGTCTGCACCTGGCCAGGGAGCAGGCTGCCTGGAGCCTGGAGTTACCAGGGGTTAAGCAGCCACCAGGAGAGCCCACAGGGCTCCTCTCTTATTTGTTTGTTTGTTTATTTGCTTTATTGCATAAGCTTGCAGGCTCTGCAAAGCCTCTGAAAGATAAGAGGCAAACAGAAAGTGAAGCCTGGAAGATAAAGTGCTGGCTTATCTGTTTAACTTCTTTTGTTTGTTTTCAATTGCTAGCAAGCCTGGGATGGCCTCCGGGTATTATCTACTAGCCTAGCTGCAGCAGAGGCAAGCGCTCTGAACAGTGAGTCCTTGGCCAAATCCAGCAGCAAAAGTAAAACTGGTCAGCTCAACTAACTTGGCCAAACATACCCTACTGTGATCTACCCAGGCCCTGCCCATAGCAACCTACACCAACTTACCAGCTGCACACAGCTGTATCAGAAATCAGATCAGTATCAGCCGATATGCATTCTTAAAATCGGTTATCCATATCAGCCCCAAAAATCTCTATCAGTGCACCGCTATATAAACTATACCCTAAAATTCAAATTTATCTATTATAGTTTCATAGATCTAATGTCTCCATAGCATTAGACGTTTCTGTGCTTCCAGTAGCAGGAAAGGATCATTTAGAATGGATACTTCAAGAAAATAAAAGAGGTCAAAATATTTATATTAAATTTTATTTTAAACAATATTAATCCATAAAACCCATTTACTTTGATACTGAAAGGTACATGAGAGTGTTAGAGTGCCACTAAGTGATTTTAACTGGGCAGAGCATTTTTATGGAACTGGGCAGGGCATTTTTATGGAATAAATTATTTAGGATAACAGTCAATGAAACACGAAGTAGAAATATGTAGCAGTAGCAGTATAAATAAAGCCACTTAGTTAGGGATCTCTGTATAGATTTACATAGATATGAAGCACAGGAATGTCCTTAAGCAACTGTTTTCTGTCTATACTAGAACAGTCTGTTGCTTATTTGAAGGGAATTAAGGCATCTGAAGAATGGTCCCCGTATTCATGTTATTAATTTATATCTGAAATAGTCCCAATAAAACTAGAAATAAATTATATATATAAACTGTAAAATATATAAGAACCAATTTTAGAACCTATCTCTGGACAAACATGTTGTACTTGAGACACCACAACCAACCTATCTGTGAAACGCACACCAGTGCCACAAGCTGGTGGTATGCAAGTTAACCAAAGCAGCTCTTCTTCAAATGTGCTCAGTAATAACCAATCCAGGAACTTCTAACATGGATAAGGACAGCTAAAGGACAGAGGGTGGCATCAATAAAAGGATCTAGTAATGATCAAATATTTTGACCTCTTATTTCCTGTTCCTGTTCTAGCCAACTATATCCATTCTGCAATTAAAAAAAATCATAGCAGTGTCCAACATTTTCTTCCAGGTATTTTCCTCCTCCCCACTTCTGGCCAATAAACGGCCATGTGACAGACACTCATCTATCCTCTAATTTTAGTCTTCTAATTTCTTTTCCTGGACTGACCTCTCAGCATTAACACTTCCAAGTGAACTGAGAAATGCCCAGGGGAGAACCTGGTGGGGTTGCCAGTTAAGTTTATAATTAGCAACATCATTAATATTAAATCCTTTAAATAGATGTATATACAGTTTACTGGGGCAGTGACTGGGTACGGGAGGGCAGAGGGCATAGTGTTTTACCCAACACAAAAACCAGGAGGCTGAGCAAGCATTAAGCATCTTCTCTAGGATTTAAAGCATCAACTAATTTCCACTAGGGAAGGGCATTACATTCACTCTACTAAGAGATTCAATGCTAGAAGATACCTGCTTAGGATTCTGGGCTTTGAGTAAAACAAGTTCCAATAGGGCCATGATTTTAAGTGAATTGGTGTAACCAATAGAACTGCACAATATGTAGGGTTTGAGCCCTAGGCAAGCTAATAACAACATGAAGTAGGTAATCTGCTGTCCCTGATGCTATTTCTGCAAGAACCATTTGCCTCCATAAGACCCCAACTGAAGTTGTGTTTATTTAAAATTGCATCCACGTCACCAAATACTAAGTGTTTATCTGTCCTTACTGGACCTTGCTACTTGCAATGACTTGTCTCTCATTTTTTACTGAAAAATAAGGGTAAATGCTCCACTTCCCAAAAATATTAAACTATACAAATACTGTAGGCTTGAAAAATAGCTGTTTTGCTAAGTTACAGATTAAAATTCATACAAATAGACAGCCCCACATTACAGCTAAGCTAACTGCTACCACTTTCACAACATTCTGACAAGGTTTTTATACAACTGAGAACAATGACAACATTAGCTATATGCATTTTTGCAGACAGTTTAGTTCTTGAACTAAGTGACAGGATTCGGAAGCTGAGATTTAAAAGTCTCTACCTCCTGAAGAGATGCCAGAATCATCAGAGGCAAGTCATTCAATACCAGAATGCAGGATAAGCCTGGCCAAAATAATTTTAAGAGTGACTCATGGTTGCCAGTCAGTAGATATGGAAATGACTTGCTCATGAACTGTTCAAATGTCCTTAGCTTTAACAGCCAGGGGCAATACAAAGCTGTGCAAAAATGAATCCATCTGCAAAGATGTCAGTTTTCTGGAATGAAGAGGGGGAAAAAAACCCTAAAATGTATTTCATTTTAGATCTGTAGGATAAATTGCATGGCTATGGAATTAACAGGCCAGGTTAAACAAGATTAAAGGTTAGAAGCTGCAATTTTATTTTTAAACTAGTTCTTCCAAAGCTTACATGGGCCAGTCAGAGTCTATTTTAATTCAGCAGGCTTTTGAATTTGTATGAGGGGTGGGAGTGAGGGAAAAGAGTGCACATTCAGCTTTAAAGCATGCACAGTTATTCCCATAGTTCAAATCTCAAGGACATATTCTGGACCTGTACATTTTAGTTATTTGTTCAGTAGTCTAAGGCTCTGAAGTAGAAACCACATTCAGATAAAGCAGGGTAGGGGTTAGATAACATATATTTGTAATACTTTTTTTTTTATTTGACTGGCTACAGGCTGAAACAGTACAAAAGTGTAACTGCACTAAATTAATTCCCTTGATTGTTTCAGTTGTGGCAACTACCTACTTCTCATGCCATCAAGCACATTAGGAAGAAAATAACATTTTCTGCATTTTACTTTAAAGAAGTTTTGTGATTCAAAACCCCAGTCCCTCTTCCTTTAGGGATAGAACTGAACTCATGGAATAAACTAGAAAAAAACCCCAAGACAACTTTTTGGCTGCTTGCAGACATTAAAAAGAAAACCAAAAAAACAAGCATTAGCATGTCTCCAGAAATTTTTCCCAACAATACAGTTGTCCCAATAAAAAAGTAACACCAAAAAAATAAAAACTTGTATCTCTAGCACAGAGGCAAGCAAATCTCCATCCAAGTTTGAGCCAATGTTTCCAAAACACCAGGATGTACAAACTAAAAACAATTGCAACAGAGCTTCCCCATCTGGAGCTTTTGAGTCATCACTAATGATTCCTTTTCATTTTAGATTTGTACCATTTTGCCTTACCTACAAGGCAAAGGAGAAAAGACACAGAGAAAAAGCATTCTACAGGTGATCCTAATCTGATCAAGTAACAGGCTCATTAGAAATTACACCCCAGAGCAGAACAGAAGAGAAAAAAAAGCATCTGGTTTGCTGTTGCCTTAAAAAACCCTTTTAAAATCTGAGAATGTCATAGAGAGAATGGAGCAGGGCTGGAAAAAAGTGAGCGCAAGCCGTGCAGCCTGTAAACAAGTCTAAACTGATTCGGATATTTGCCTGAAGAAATGTGCATGCATCCCCATACTAGTCTGGACTGGAGTTTAAATCGGGATCCAGACATTGCTAGTAGTCTCATATTTTAGTAAGAGATATATAAAATACCTTAATCCATGAATACACGCATGGATTAACTGCCTCAGGTTTAAAAAAAAAAAAAAAAAAAAAAAGGTCCTAAAGTACCATATTTACTCAAATACAAGACAAGACAAGGTCTATCATCATCCACCCTCCCCAAATTAGTATGGGGAAAAAAACTTTCATCTGATAACTGCATACAGAAAAATCTCACTAAATACATTGTCTATCATTAAACTACTGCTAAAAGCAGCATGTGCTCAGCAATGGAAACCAACTATGAAGTTGATTAAGTTGATTAAATGGAGCCAACACTGAGTATAACTATAAAATACATGGCCCACATTAGGCAAACATGCTGATAGGAACCTACCACAAGAACAGATAAGTGCAGCCCATCAGAGTAAGACATTATAATGCTCCTTAAGCATGGTTTTTGAGCAAAGTGCTGCTCAAAAATGTGTTTATTATATACCTGTGCTAAAACTTGCAGCAGTTTAAAAAAAAAAAAGACAGTATGCACCAATTCTGGATGAACTAAGTCTATGGGTACTATATGCACATGGATATAGCCATGTTTAATTTCAAGGTTACTCTTTTCAAATTTGCTCCTCACTTCCATGTGTTCAAGGAGAGCAGGGTCTGATCATAAGGAGAAGTAGAAGGGGCAGCCAGGGGAAAAAGTTGGGGGAAAGCTGACAGCAGATTTATTTTCCCTGCCGTAGCAGTGGGAATAAGGCAAATTCAAGGCAAGCCTCTAATAATTCTATACCTAGACAATTATAACAAATTTATAAATGTTCCATATATGGAATCTGAATATTGGGGAGGGGGGGTGGCCTTATAATCAGAGTCATCTTCTATTCGAGTAACTACAGTAATACAAGTCATTTCCTCATAATGATATTGGCACTAAGTTCACAATGAGTAGATTATTTCAGCATGAAACCTCAGGGTAGTCATCTATATCAGTAGTTAGCAAGGTTATGGAGCAAGAGAAGTAGTCTGAAGTCAAGTAGAAGGCAGGGTAGATTTGCACCTTACAGCTGAACCAAAGTGTGTGTGTGCGCATATTAGTGCAATGGTTTTCAATCTTTTTCCATTTGTGGACTCCTAAAAATTTTCAAATGGAAATGCAGACCCCTTTGAATTGTAAGTGTGAGTATTTATATATTTTTAATTGATTTTTCACAGACCCCTTATATCAGAGATCCTATCCAGCTCAGGCCCATCCAAACCACACCTATCAGCAGGGGCACCTGGTGTGGAGTGGGTGGGAGGAGCCTCCATGGAGACCAGCCGGGACACCCTGTGGACAGCGCATGCTTGGCCAGGCAAATCAGCTATAATGTTTCTTAAAGGTCTGCTTCAAACCTGCACTGAGAGAGGATTTCTAACACTGTCTGAAAGTGTGTATGCAGTTTTATTTTGTCCATCGTTGAACTATCTGACCATAAACTTCAGTAGTTAAAACGAAGGTTTGTCAATAACTGGTACAAACCAAATTTACTCCTCCCCCAGTTGTGAACCAAACTATATATACCACTTCTACAATAATTAATGAAAATAACCTCTTGTGACTTTAACTCTATCTTATGAATATTTAAAATTTAAGATGCATTAGCAATTGTATACTTCATGAAAAATAAACATTTCATAATAAAGTATTTCACTGTCCAAGTATTATTATGCAGTCTTAACACACACAGATGTTTTGCAGAAGACCTTTCCACCCTACCAGTTTTTGCTAATCATGTTAATTTTTTCTACACATACACTACCCTAAATTGTTAACAACTGCCTAGCAGCCTTGTTTCTACCTTTTGTCCAACAAAGTCATCATCAGGCCAAACCTCCGACCTCCTATTTCCCAGTCGTACTACATTCCAAAGTGTGTTAGTATGAAACAGCTGAGTCTTCTGCCTCTGGCAGGTAGCAGCTCCCCCCATTTTTCCTAAGCTAAACTGATGCATAGTTACGCAGTACAAGTCAGTCGCATCTTACGCAGGGGTTAAGTTCTGAAGTCAGTGCATAAGGCAAAAATCGCGTACAGTCAAATCGCAATTACCATGCCAGCAATTTGACTAGCGGTGACTGCCTCTGCCTCCAAAACCTCCCGCTGCTGCCGCAGAACCGTGCTTAGAGCTGTGAGGCTGGCGGCAGCCGCCCCGCGCGGGGGGGGGGGGGGGGTG
>NW_005843152.1:274216-274722 GCF_000455745.1 Alligator sinensis | reverse complement strand
CTGCCCCCCGACAGCCAGCCACACAGCTCCAGGCATGGCTCCATGGCGGCAGCGGAAGGTTTTGGATGCAGAGGCAGTCACTGCTGGCAGCATGGTGGTGGCCAGGCCTCCAGGTAAGCGGCAGCGCCACATGCAGACTCCCTCCCATCCCGCGTATAGTTGAATTCGTGCAAGTTAAATGCCTGTAGGATGCAACTGACCTGTATACTTAGTGTGAAAAAGTGGATATAATTGATACAAAATGGTTAGAGGTACACTGATACATAGGTCCATATTGTATCAGCATTGATGACAGGAAAATTGACATTATTGGCTATTGGCTTTTTTTGGCTGATGTGCCTGAGAATGTCACCGATAAATGCCCCATGCAAATGTGCAGCTGCAGTGTGGACAGCAGTGTCTGGCCAGTAAGTCGGGGGGAGGGGGGCAGGGAAGGGGCATGGGGGAGCACAATGAGGCTCCCATGGTGAGGAAGGGCCCAATGCCTGGGTGGGGGCACAATGAGG
>NW_005843152.1:271169-274175 GCF_000455745.1 Alligator sinensis | reverse complement strand
GGGCTGTGGAGACCACAAAATTAGCCACAGCCACCCGTCCCAGCGCCACCACCACCCACCTTGCCTCTACCTGCCCCGAGTGCAGCTCCACCCCCCAGCCCATCCTCCCCTGCACAAATCCAGGGGCATGTGCCCCCCATGCCTCCTCCGGGGGTGCATGCAGCAACAGGAGCTGCCCTCCCTCTGCTTCCCGGACAAGCTGCCCATGGCTCCTTCCCATGCACCACCCCAGCTGGGCAGTGCCTGCTGCTTCCCTAGCCCCACTCCCTCCCTCATGATGGGGCCCTCAATCTGCCCCCCTCCCCTTCCCTACGCTCCTTCTCCCCCACAGACTTACCAGCCGGTGCTAAACTAACACTGTAGACTGACCTAAGATATTATAAATTGTTGTGAATTACAGTGATTTCCCCAAGTGCCTGATATATGCATTTCTGTATAGAGAGGCAACCACTCAATCAGGACTCTCAGAATAACATTTTATATTGTTGCATTATTATAAGCAGGGGTCCAGGTTTTCTGTTTGCTGAGGATAAACATGGATTTTCTCCTCTAATGGAGAAAAGGGTGGATTTTCCCGTTCAAAGAAAAAAAAAAAATCGAAAATGTTGGTTTTCCCCTGGCAGCCTAGCCAAGTTCCAGCTTGCAAGGAAGGGGCTGCAGAGTTAAATCAGACAGCCTCTTGTGCATGCACACACACCATGTACGTGACAGCCAGGGAGCAGTGGAGAGCAGCTCCCACAGCTCCCTCTAGGTAATTCTTAGTGGGAGAAATGACAGCCACAGCTGGACCCCCATCCTGGTGAACAAAGGGACAGAGGGAGCTCTGCTTTTCCATGATAAAAAACCCCAAAGCAAATGCCAAAATGCACAGATATTTAGAATGTATGTTATTATAGTGACCGAGTAACTGGTAGGCTTACAAACTACCTTAAAATTGTAAATATATCAATAAAATATTGTGTTCAACTGATTCCTATATAGTGTAGGAAAATCAAGGATAAATGCAGGATTTTTGGTATGTTAGTTAGAGAATCTGTGATCTTATATCAGAGAATTTGCAAATTTTAAACAGAAAACCAGGATCCCTGATATAAGCAAGATTTCATAAGACAGACAGTGACCTAATTTACTGCAGAGTGTTTGAGAGTCTCATAAAATATAGTACACAAAAATCAGCTTCTATAAGAATCTATAATGCCCTAGTAAAAATAGGCACAAGTTAAGTCAGAAATAAAGTTTTCAATCCTTCAGCCTACTCCACCAGTTTAATTCCGACTTTAGTTACTTTTATTCAGATTCTTAATTGCTAATACTCATTTATGAGATGGCCACTTAATCCACAGTTGAACTCAGGAGTTAGAGGATGGAACAGGCCTACTGCATCATATTTACAAATGCAGAATTTAATTAAAAAAGCAGGATGTATATGATATTAAAGTTACTACTTTTGAACTTACATTAAAAACACCAAAAAACAACAGGTACTGGGTAATAAAAAAGGAATCTGAAGATTTTGGTAAACAATTCTCTTTAAAACTGAATATAATTTAAATAAGAAAACTGTGGACAAGTTACTGTACAAGCAACTGATCTGTATAAATGAAGCTCAAGTATAAATAATATAATATAGAGTAGTTGTTATGTTATTAGGGACACTTACATTTTGGACTTTGCGCATTTTACCAACCACACACAACCAACAATCCTACCAAGCATATGGCTATAACTGACCAAAAGAAGTAAAGAATAATGAGCACAGAAGTCTCTCCAATTTCTCTGAGAGTCAAGTTTATTTGCCCAAATCTCTGAATACTTCAGTCTTTAAAGGGACAGTTTTCTGTATTGGTACATCATTTAGTACACACAATAGGGCTCCAATTATTATCAAGTTGTAGCACTCAGGGTAAGATCCAAAATATTCCACTGGCCTCAGAAAAAGGGAGACATTTCTTCATTATTTTTTCAAGTGCTACATACCTTTTTCCAAGGAGGTTAAAATGTTGCAAGTCCTCTTTGAAGTATATTAAACTGTGCTTATTTTGGATCAACAGCCCTTGAGATTGAAGTCTGTATGCTGCACAAGCAGCAGAAAATACAAAATTCCTCATGCTAGCCAACCAACATGTTTCAACCTTGACCTAGAGGGATCACATCCAAGGGCAAGAAGGCAATCAATACATGCCCACAGTGCTAAACCTGCCCCTGCCCCCGTCCCTGCATGGCACATTTGCAATGTGAACCCTGGACTACCACCAACTAGTCAGATACTAGTTTTTGGCTGTTACTGTGCTAGGAAAGATTAAATCCTCTTCTCTGATCTACTCCCGTTCCCTTCCCCCTACATCATAAAGTGTTTTTATCACATGACACACAGAGTCTCACACACATGCACACACCTGCTCCTGGCCCTGGGGTACAGGCACACTCCATGCTCCCGCGGTCTGGCAATGGGGGAAGCTTGTACATAGTGGCTGCTGCCTCTATTAAGCACCCCACACCGCTGCTCTGCATGCGGCTGGTGCTTCAGAACCAGCTGCAGTGCCAGTTAAAAAAAAGAAAAAAAAGAAAGCATTTTCAAATTTCCAGCACGTGCTCAGTCCCAAGAACACCAGATTTGTGAGGTTCTACTGTATTTTTTTTTTTCATATTTAGAGACCCATCATAATGTGAGGCCCTAAGCTGTAGCTTACTTAGCTTGTGCTCACATCATAGTGGATGGGTCGGTATTCGTAGTGGATGGGTCGGTATCGACCTGGAAGAGTGTGGGCAGTGGGGTCCGGCAGGGCTCGGTCCTTGGACTGATACTCTTCAATATCTTCATCAGCGACTTGGACGAGGGAGTGAAGTGTACTCTGTCCAAGTTTGCGGATGACACGAAACTGTGGGGAGAAGTGGACACGTCGGAGGGCAGGGAACAGCTGCAAGCAGACCTGGACAGGTTGGACATATGGGCAGAAAACAACAGAATGCAATGTAACAAGGAGAAATGCAAAGTGCTGCACCTAG
>NW_005843152.1:262406-270514 GCF_000455745.1 Alligator sinensis | reverse complement strand
CATAAACCCAGGACTCTTTCCTGCCTATGCAGGGGGTCGGATTTGATGATCTATTGAGGTCCCTTCCAACCCTAGCATCGATGAATCTATATGGGGACAGTCCGGGGTGCGTGCTGAATGCAGTGCCTGCACCATCCCAGCCTTGTGCACTGGATCAGGGCTCAAAACCACTGTTAGTCCCATCCAGGCAGGCCCTGGATCCAGCACACAGGGCTGGTCCAGTGTGGGCACCACATGCAGCACACACCCTGGATCAGCCCTATGCACCACATGCAGCACATACCAGTCTGGCCAAACACACCACATGCAATGGGGCTGAGGCTGGCACATGCAAAGCTGGTATGAGATGCACAGGCAGCACCATAGGCCAAATGATAGGCCTCTGTGGGCTGGATCCAGCCAGCAGGCTACATCTTTGACACTCCTGGCTTACCTAACACATTTTGTAAAAAAGCCCAGAGCCAGTGCGAAGCCCAGACTGGCAGTGGGGGCGGTTACAAGCTGATGCTGAGCACGGGGAAAAGCGGCTCTTCCCCTGCCCTATGCCTGGCACATTGCGCTGCAGCTGCTCACAGCCCTCCTGGGGCTGCAAGCGGGGGGGGGGGGGTGTCAAGGCTGCATACTGCGCCCTGCCTGTACCGTAGGGCTGGGGGGACACAGAGTGAGCGGGTACACGAGGCCCACACCAGTGTTCCGGAGCCAGCGCTGGCGGGACCCAGAGCAGGGCAGCAGGAGTACAGGGTCCCGGGCCAGCAGGGGCTCTATGGAACCGGGCCAGCTTCCCCGTCTCCCTGCTGGTGCATCCCAGCCTGGCTCCACAGACCCCTGCCAGCCTGCACCCTGCTCTGGGCCCCGCCAGTGCTGGCCCTGGGACATTTGTCCCAAAACATTGGGACATTAGTCCCAAGATGGTGACCAGGGGGTGGGGTGCCTATCAAGGGGCGGGGCTACCCATGCCGCCCTCAACAGCTTGCCAAAACTGGGTAAGCGGCCCTCCACCCAAAAAAATTGCCTGCCCCTGCTCTAGATCAAAGGTTGGCAAAAACACCTGCAACCTCAACTTGTAAGCTGTTGGCATGCCTGAGGCAGACAGCAATGGAGCTGTGAGGGGCCCTATCCTTGTTATGGCAGGTGGACTGTGTCAGTGCTGGTGGCTTGCTATTCTAGTTAAGTGCATGCTAATTGTATCTATCTATTTTGTAACTAATTGGTCTAAATTTAACGGTACAAAAAACAGTGAAAGAGAGACAGCTATCAAAGGGTTGTTTATTACAGAGGACATTAATTACATTCCCTTATTTTCATGGCTTGTAATAGCAGCCCTTTCAGAGCTGTCTCACTTCTTGTTCAGTTTAACCCAGGACAATTCGTTATAAAGTAGATAGTTACAGTTCACATGCACTTAACCAAAAGACAATTAATGTATAAAGTAAACAGAGGAACTAGGAGATGTTATGCAGTTCAGCTATTTATGTAATGAACCAATATGTATATAAACATTTTTTCAATGTAAGCAATAGGCAAGAAATTGGGGCTAACATTATGTTAATACTGATCAATGAATTATACTTTTATCCAGCGTGCTTTTAAATGGACAAGTAGAATCAAAGTTTCTTAACTAAGAGACACAGCACAGTAATGTAACTTTTGGTGCTTGCTTTTCATATTCATTATGTAATGTCAAGGCTGACCATCTTATACAAAGGATAGTGTACAAACATGTAGTCTCTAGGGGTGCACCAATAGAAATTTTTTGGGCTAATACCGATGGCTGATTTTTAACGAGTCATATCGGCCAATACAGATCCAATTGCAGATATGCGGCCTGGCACCATGGAGAGCAGCATCCAACCAGTAAGTCTGTTGTGTGGGAAAGGGAGAGGGGGGAGGGAACGGCATGGGGCGGGCAGAATGAGGCAGCTGCAGTGAGGGAGGGAGTGGGGCTGCGGCAGGGACAGGAGCTGCACAGCCAAGGCAAGGCAGGGCACAGGACAGAGCCACAGCTGGTCTACTATTTCATATTTAATATCCAGAAGCCTTCATTTCTTATTCCTGCTAGGCTGGTCATCAGACTTCCAGTATGATGCACCACGGTGCCACAGAATTTATGCCTAGAGTACCGCAAGGTACAAGAGGCTTCTATCTTGAACTCTAAATTGGCTGTAGGCTCTCCTGGCTCAGTCTCTTAACTGACTGAAACTTAAAATGACTGCTCTGGAAGCAATTCTCTTTTTTCAGCCTAAGCAATGAGAATGGTACATTTCATTAACTTTTTCACAAAGGAAGGACATGGAACACTGTGCTATACCTACTGCCCTACACAATAAGAAAATGTTTTTCAACTTGTGCCATAAGCATTTTGCCCAGGATCTATGTTTGGAAATGCTCTGAGGATATCCACTAATACCAGAAGCAGCAGCAACCACCACAAAATAAATTTCCATTTAGAAATACAAGAGCCACTTATTTGTAAACTCCTAAGAGACATTCATCATCTCAAAGAAGATGCTCATCAGTGGACCAAGTACCCACAATCTATATGATCTCACAAGTGTATGGCTTGATATGCAAATAGTCAACCTGTTGCCAGGTCGATCACTGTATCATAGCAGAATTATGCAGATGGGCTTCATGACCCAATTCCTGTAGGGATGCAAGAAGCACTAGAAATTGTTCTTTTTAGGAGTAAGCAGAGATAATTAGCCATGTTAGAAGTCAGGAAGAAGGCATGGCAAAGTGGCACCTTAGAGACTAACTGGTTCAGAGAGGCATGAGCTTTCATAGGCTACCGACCACTTTGTTAGATGATATGTCATATCTGAACCACTTAGTCTCTGAAGGTGACACCTAGGAGTAAGCAAGTCAAAGAGATGCTATCAATCAGTCCACTTAAAAGAGAAATCAACTATAGCTAATCTGAATGGTTTTGTGAATATGTTGAATTCACTGGGTATTAACGTCATTAGGATACAATAGCTGTCATATGTAAGGATGGAGTGGGAAACCTGTTTCTATCCTACAGACAGGCCTAGGGAACAAATCCATTTAAAATTCTCAAAGCTGAGAAAATACGAAGCAGGCCATATTCAATTCAGATTCAGCCTGAATGGGGACAGTGATTCAATTCATTGATTCGGATCACTGTCCCCGATTCAATTCAGCCGAATCCAAATCTGAAGATTTGATGCTGATTCGGAGAATCAGCGATTTGGCCACAGACATGGCTTTAAATGTTTTTTCTACATACCTTGAGGTACCAGGTATGAATGCTGTGATGCTGGGGCAGATGGAGCATCCCACAGGAATGTGCCCCCCCCCATATGCTCGCCAGCAAACCTGGAAGTGGACCAGAAGTACTTCCGGTCCACTTCTGGGTCCACAAGGGAACACACAGGGGGGCCCCCTGTGTTCCCCCAGCTCACCGATTGGCTGTGGGGGGACCCCAGGTGCCCCCCCAGACCCAGGAGGCACGAGTCGCCGCACCAGGGGAGTGCAGGGAAGCCACCCAGCACACTCCCCGGTGGACCCAGAAGTGGACTGGAAGTGCTTCTGGTCCACTTCCGGGTCCATTGCCAAGCGCGCCCCCCGTGCTGCTGTGGGACGCTCCATCCACCCTAGCATCTCAGTATTCATGAGCCACCTGGTACCTAGAAGTATGTAGAAAAAGCATTTAAAGCTGTGCCTATGTCCAAATCACCGAATCGATTCAGAGAGCTTAAAGGGTCTCCTGATTCGATTCAGATTCAGAGATTCAGCGCCGAACTGGGCTGAATCAAATCAGGGACTGAACTTCACACAACCCTACAAAGCAAGGTTTAATTTCAAAGGCACATTTACCCTTTTGGGAGTGAAGAACAGAACAAATATTCTATCTATATACCAAATAAACAAGATTTCAAAACATTTGGTTACAAGAATGAAACTGAAAAATCTCTCTCTTATTTTAGACAACTCTGTAATTTAAAGTGTTTACTAAAAATTCACAGGTTATAAAAGCAGGATTTTTAGTCATATGCTAAAGCCCAACCAAAAACTAGATTAAAAAACCTGGGTTTCAACCTTTGTATAAAAGACCCAGCCCTTGCTAGGACCATGGATTTTTAGAAGTAGCCAATGTGTAGTATCTTAAAATAAAATAATTAACATGAATGAATGTAAAGAAAAGAAGAGAGCCATTAAACAGCAAAGTTAGAAAAAACACACACCAAAAATCTACCTTTTAATTAAAACTTTTTTGTTCATTTCCTGCATTTACATAAACAATTAGTAAAAACAAACACTGTTTTCTCAGTAATGATTAACCAGGGTATCCTGGGGAAATAGACTAACAATACATCCTTTTATATTTACCACAGAGCAAAATTTTAAACATTTAAAATATTTTCTTCATAAATACCGCGTTCTAGACAGATTTTGTCAATATATCCCTATGAAAATGAAGCAGCACTTGAAATAAAAACGAATCCTAAGATTAAGAAAATAAACTCTGATAGCAGAAAAGTTAATTTCAGTTATAACTGAAGGGGAAACATCTTATTTAAGGAGGGGAAAATTGCCCTCAAGTGATGTCAAAACTCACTCATTAGTAGTAAAACTAGGTTCATTCTATCGCTATTTAAATATTTTCAAAAAGCAATTAGGAGCACAGCAATCTTACTGGAGGGGAAAAGACACAATGTGAGAAAAGCAAGGAGATCACTGCAAATTAGCTTCTGCAGATCATAATGTAAAAGGCAAAAATGACAAGTGACAGTGATTTTGAATCTTAGCTGCGTGAGTGAATGTTTGAAAAAAAAAAATCAGAAAGAGGTACTTATTTTTCACTGAAAGTTATTTTACACTAATCTAAAATCAAGTATGTATGTTGTGTGTTGGAGAATCAGCATCATGTTCCATCCGAACTATGAGGAAATACCATTCCACCAAGAGTTTTACTCAAAAGCCTTCAAGAATGATTTTCTGCTAGAGGTCACATTACAGAGTTTTCTGAGTCACTGTCCAAATCACAGAATTATTAAAAACTTACAGCTTATCATGGCATGTTCTCTCATGTGATAAATCAATTGAAAAAAACAAAACAAAAGAGACAACACCCAATTTAATTTACCAGCTCCAGACCCAACATGATATTTTCATAGGCCTTTCAGTCACAATGCAGTCATTATTCTCATCAGTTCATGGGCTCACTAATCTTCATTATTTTTTTCTTAGGTTTTTTGTTTTGTTTGTTTGTTTATTTTACCCTTCAAGGTCCATTGTGTTGGATCAAAACTGATTATTTCAATATAGGGCAACTGAACTCTGTACTGCAGTGAGGTGAAAATGGCACTAAAACATCCAGACTATTTTCACAGTAAAAAACTTACGAGTTCCCTCAGGTTTTATTATTATTATAATATTTAGATTACATACATGCACATGGGGTGGCATATTTCTGCATGCATCATTGTAGTAACAGGCCTCTTATATAAAAGTACTTCCTAATCCAGAGTATAAACAGTCTAATAAATTGTTAAACAGCTCTAGTTTCTCCTCCCATGCAGCTCAAGAACCATTGACATGTCCCTTACTAGGCACCATTTTCCGTTATATTTTAATATCAGATTCAAAATAGAGATTACCCCCTTTTCCAAGAGATAAAAACTCCATCAGTAGAACAAAGTGATTGGATTCTTGTCCTGAAGCAGACTGAGTTGTGCGTATTTTAATCCTCTAAATATGTAACCTAATCGTGTCCAATCTATATCTATTAAGGTGAAGTAAAAGGAAGTCTTACCAACAAAACCCTTTATTCCCACATTGCATTATGTTGATCCTTTTCTGCTGGGAGTTGGATTTTCTTGGCGTGACACCCATTGCCAGCAATGGATGTAGGGCAGCTAGTGGTGCCAAGCAGTTAAAAATACACTTCTATGGAATTTCATTAATCCTTGACTGCTTTATCAACAATATCTATTTAAACTATCCCAGTATGTTCTTCTTTCTTTCTTAACACTTGTTTAAATAATCCAGCAAAAAGACAAACCAACCAAGCAAAAGCAAATGATTCTAACTTTCACATATTAGTAACATATTGTTAAACTGAGAAGTAAAAAACTCATAGATAACTCATGCAGTCAAACACTTTTTAAAGGCTTCTGATTTCCAATAGCTAGGTCAGTGGGTCTTAACCAAGGTGCTCTGGAACCGTGGGGTACTTTGACATCCTTTTCAAACTGTGGAGCTGTGGATGCCACAAAATGTTTGTACTATGAGGTATGCAAACATGATTCACAAGATAAACTCAGAGTTTTCATACAGGAATCTATAGTGTTAAAAATATTCTGACCTGCTGTGGTCTTTCTGAGGTTTTGCAACAGAACTGCTGCATTATTTTTCTGTAGTCAAAGAAAGGGTGAAAACCAAGAGCTAGCATTTTCTTATGGGTGCTGAGTCTACAGAGAAGCACCATGAGTTTACAAAGGTTGAGAATCACTGACCTAGTCTATGAATGCCACTAACCTTTATTTTGAGTTCATCTCTTCCAGAAGTTGGCTACAGTTAAACTTTCAAAAAGCAACAGAGTGTATATGTATGAATGAGATTTCTTACTGAAGCAACTGTTTAGTTGGAAACTACCTAAAACAAATTTTCAGCCATAAAGTGCCCTTCTTCACTTTATACCTGAAGCTTACCTAACATCTCCCAACAATAGTTGGGTTCAATAAAATATATAAGCAGCAAGGGGTTTTTTGAGATGTCAAAATAACTCCTTGCTTCTTATATATTTCCTAGACAGGCTACAACACCACTCTAACACCATTACAGTAAAACTTGTCATTTCACTAAAAGTCCACCTCCAATTCTAACCAAAAAAACCTAGAAACTGTCCCTTCTTTCCTCTGTATATGTGCAAGCCACAAATATTCATCTGTTAAGAAATATACTATAATGAACTAATATGGATAAGGTTACCTACCTAAAGCGCTAGGTAACAAAATCATGTATAGCCTAACCCTCTGTTCTTTGGTATATTAGAAGTCCTACTGCACCCCAATTCATGGTTACAATAAAATGATCTGAGTTAAAAACAGCATCTCCTCATTCTGCTGAAATTATGCAGCCCTTTAGTGCTTCTGAAGTCTGACGTTTACTATACCCCTGGAAAAGTACGGTTAGAAATTAAAAGTAAAAATTACAAACATAAGGGGAAAGGGTTAAATTTACACAGTTTAACAACTTTAGCTCTGAACACGAGTCCTGCAGTAATTCCATTTACTGAGCAGAGGTAAATAAATCCTGCATTCAATGAGGGTGAAACAAATCATGCTTCTTGCCTGTTACATGCAACCCACTGATTTCACTTGATTTGGTTTAACCCGCACATTTTTGAGTACTCCTCTTCCACCTCTACGTGTCTGGATTAGGTCCAAGCCTTATTAAAAAGTTTGAACTGGAAATAAGGGCGTTTCAGATAAATATGTCCAGAAGCAGGGAAAAGCAGAGCTGGACTTGCTTCGGGCACCACAGCTGTGCCTCAACCTCCAGCTGGGCTGCACAACACACACATAGGCCGGCGGCTCCGACAAATCACCAACAACAACCGTCTCTGGCTTTCTTTTCCCTTCCCTTTTTGCTCTTTTGGGAAAAGTGCATTGAGACTCCCTAGAAATACACGTCTCCTCCCAGCCCCAACCCCCGGCGCTCACTCTCCCTACGCAGAATTTCCATCGGAGTGAAGCGTGAGGCCCTGGCCGTCGTCTCCCCTGCTTACAGCCTCTTCCGCACAGTCCCCCCGGAGTCGTAGTGAGCTCGTCAGACAGGATTTGCAGACACGTAAACACAAGGGCCATGTAGGAGAACCCCCCCCGCCGCCCTGCCGGTCCCAGCGAGCTCCGCACTGGGAAGCGGGTGGGGAGCGGCTTTCCCTTCCCAGCTCCTGGCACTGTCATCGCCTCCCTCCCCTGCCATCTCCACCTCTGCTCCCCCCGCCATTCCCACAGCCCCCACACGCTGGTCCGGCCCGGCCCGGCCCGGCGCGGCTCACCGAGCTTGCCGCGGGACTCATCCAGCTTCTGGATCTGGTTCTCGATGAAGAGCACGGCCAGGCCGAAGGCCAACACGGCCAG
>NW_005843152.1:254197-262302 GCF_000455745.1 Alligator sinensis | reverse complement strand
GCTCCGCGGTCACTCGCGCCCCTCCCCCCGCCTGCGTGCGCTGCTCAGCAACCGAACGCCCAGCCGCGCGCACGCCCCCGCGCCCTCCCATTGACCAGCCACGCGCAGGGCCCGCCCCCGCGCCCGTCGCCATTGGGCAGCCTCACCGCCGCCCCGCCCTCGCCCGACCCCATTGGGCGGCCCACGCAGTGACCCCGTCCACAGAAACTCCCCCACGAACGGCCGTAGGGCCCGACACCCCGCCTACATGCGCTCCTTCTGGATTGGATGGGCTATGCCGTGGTCCCGCCTCATCGCTCAGCTAGTCATAGGGGCGTAGACAACCGCATTCGGCCATGCTTTGTTGCTACTGGCCGAATTGTGCGTCAGTCGTGTGAGGGCTGACGTTAGTCCGTTATGAGTGGAAGAACGAGAAGGCCCTTCCAAGGACTGTCTGTTGTGATGCCCAATGGAGATCGGGATCCGCCACCTGCATTACAAGCTTCTACCCTGAGTGGAGTTTCTTGGTTGTAGTCAGGCGTTTCCCAAAGGCAACCCTGGGACAATGGTTTTCCTCAACGACGCGAAGGGCTCAGGGGCACATTTTGGTTCTCCCGCAGCAGGCGGCGGGAGGGCACCCTGAGCGGGCGAGGTCTTGACGCGGCCTCGCCGGCAGTGGCGGTTCTGCACTAAGATGGCGGCGGTTGCCGGAGCGACGGGCCCGGGGCGCCTCTGGTTTTGTCTCCTGGCGGCGCTGCAGGCGGTGAGGGCCGGTTCCAGTCTCCTCGCCCCTGAGCGGCCGGGCGGGGCGGGGCGCCGCTCGGGCCGGCGGGCGGGTGAGACGTGGCCGCTCGGAGAGGCGGAGGAGCCGCCCCAGGCCTGCTTGCTCGAGGCCAGCTTGCTCGAGGCCAGCCGGGCGGCGAGGAGCGCCGGGGCCCTTGATGTGCTGCGGGCGGCTGGAGCTGGAGCAGTGCCCGCGGATGCTACCTCTTGCAACCCGAGCTCGCCTCGGCCGCGTCAGGCGGGCACCGTGAAGCCCCTGCAGAAGCTCCCTGTAGCCCGCTAACCGCCGCCTTAGCCAGATGAAGGGCTTTCAGGCTTTTCTTCCCTGCTAAGAGTGCCTTATGTGCCCCAGAATTGGCAGGTCCGGGACAAAATTGTTGCTGTTTAAAATAACTGGGGTTGGGGGGGCTCTATCCGTTATTAGAGGCCTGGTTTCGCCAGCTGGGACCTTACAAAGGTCCAGCAGCCAGGGGCTGAGATACTAACGGGCAGCATGTGACACCAGAGGCACCCTTTAAGCATCCCAAGGGGTGGGCACCTGCAAACTTCAAGAGCTCACAAGCTGCCTGAAAGTGGGAACATTAAAAAGCTCCTGGGCCGCCCTTGTGCCTTTTAAACTTCCAAACAGACCAGTAGCCAGGGCAGTGTTGGTGGGTCATGGATGGCAGCCTACCGTGCAACCCCTCAGTCCCCTGCTCTCCTCCAAGAGGGAAAGTGACTGGCTCAGGATTCTTGCTGCCCACATGTTGCCACCAGGATGGCAGCAACTGATGGGGGAAGCCCACCTGTGAGTCCTTTGAAGGCGTGAACCAAGGAGCCAGAGAAAGTGCTGTTTTGTAACTTCGTACAAAAAAAGTTGTACAAGACTCTGGCAGGAGTTTTGAACACGAAGCTGCTGATAGCACTTCATTTTCCATTTTTGTAGTGCTACAAAAAGAAACATGCTGGGCCCTTGTCCTGTCATTGTCCCATCTAAGATCTGAGACCCTGTTCTCTAAAACTTAACTCATAACTCCAAAGCAGCGGGGGAAGAAAACTCGGATGTTCCTAAGCATCCGAGCACAGGAATTGTAGGACTGCACAGGAACTGTAGGATCCTTACACATCCCTGTACTGAAAAAAATACTGAAAAAAATAAAGAGTAAAAAAGGAGTCAATAAAATGTTAAATCTCCTTAGCCACTCTTTTTACCCTGAAGTGAGGCTTCTTCACATGTAGACCTGTGCTGAAATTAATAGTCTGTTCAAACATAGACCAGCCTTTGGTGGCCCCAGCTGATTGGCTCTCACTAGTATCTGATTTACATTTGGTACTAATTCTGAGTTGCGGCTGCTGTAATGAGTTGAGCTCTTGAACAGAACCTTATTTAATGTCACTCTCCACCATATATTGTATGTAGAATTTGAACCCGCACAGTGAAATTAACAAAAAATATGAAGACTTCTTACTTTTTGAGAGCTTTTAGGTGTCATTGTACACCTAGATGTAGTTAAGTACTTTATGGATTGGTGCTCAGTCTATTTCTAGTAAAACCATTGTGTCCATGTCCCATTTGCATGTTCTTACCTTTTCCAGCTGGAATCTAGCCAGGATTGGTGCTGAAACCCAGTAAGCACCTCAGCTCTGGATATTTGAGTATGAGAAATGGCTGGGCACCCTACCTGGCTCCAGCATGCTGCAAGTGTTAATGCTGAAATGTGGAGAGTAGGAGAGAGCCAAATGTGCTCTGGGGCAAGGCGGGGGTGGCCTCAGATTTTCTGTTGTAGTCTGGAGAGAGAACTGGCACAGACTTAGTTCAGTTGTCACCCAGCAAATGTGTTCCATAATGGAGCAGAGACTTATTTGTAGCTTTTTTTTGACAATGGCTATTAAGCAGGAGTGGCAAATCACCTGAGAGCCTGGCTTTCTCATGACATTCTTCTCCCAGTTCTACTGGCCTAATTAAAGCTGGAGGGGGAATGGGCAAGGCAAAATAGGAGGATCACGAGTAGTTGGTTTGGGTGAAGTGAAAAAAAAAGGCAAATTATATCATTTAAGTGTGAGGAAAATAGATGAGTTTCTTGACTATTGAGCATTAACCAGAATTAATACTGTGTGTAGAGATTCTTAAACTAAAGTGATCATCATAATTGATTACCAGGGATCCAGGTTTTCTGTTGGCTGCAGGAAAGTGAGGATTTTCTCCTTTAACAGAGAAAAATGTAGATTTTTCTTATTTAAATGAGAAAAACACAGATTTCTCCTTTAAAGGAGAAAAACACGGGAGTTCCAGCCTGTAAGGAGATGCTTGGGGTTGAGGGGAGTGAGGGCCACCAAGGTGAGGTGCAGTGGTGGCAGCAGCACGGAGTTGTGTCCCTGCTGGTGCCAGGTGCGCAGGGGGTGCCTCACCTTGGTGGCCATAGTGGCACTCCTTCGTGTACCAGGTCCTGCCCACTGGGCCATGGAGGTGACTCCTGTCTGGAGCTGGAGCTCATCTGGCTCAGCTGTAGCTGGCACCCCATTGTGGGCACAGAAATTTCAGGGGCGGGGACGTGCCCCCACCTCCACTCCCCTCACATGTCTCTTGTGCTTACACCCTCCCCTTCTCCACACACTGGCGGGTTGGGAGCAGGGGACTGTAATTCAGGAGTGAGGGGCCCAAGCAGGACCAAGGGGCTGTGGGACAGAACTGAAGGGCACCAGCAGGGCTAGGGAGCTGTGGGTCAGGAGTGAGGGGCACCAACAGAGCCAAGGGGCTGTGGGCTGTGACTGAGGGGCACTGGCAAGGTCAGGGGACTGTGGTTCCTGAGTGAGGGGCATCAGCAGGGCTAGGAGGGTTATGGGTTGGGGAGTGAAGGGCATCAGTGGGGCTAGAGGAGTTGTGGGGGGCAGGCTGTGGCTTGGGAGTGAGGAGCAATGTAATGGGCAGGAGCAGGACACCAACATATCAGAACTGCTCAGCACAACAAAGCAGCAGGGGGGACAGATGCAACTGGACCCATGTCCTGGTGAGTGAAGAGGGTAGGGACAGCTCTGATTTTTTTGATAAAAAGTATCAAAGACTAGAGTACATAGGTATTTAGAATTTAATTCACAGAGAAATGCAGATTTTGGGGTTTTTAATTAGCAAATTTGGGAATTTTTATCAGAGAATTTGGCATTTTTAGACAGCAAACCAGGATCCTTGTTGATTACCATTATATTAGAATTGTAATTTGTTTTCTACATACATCCCCCCCATAGACATATAATTACCTTTCTCCTATAACCTTAATACAAACTTGAAACTTTGCTTGTATATGTTCTACCTTAATTTATTATCACTCAGTTAGAGCCCACACCATTCTAATATAAAAGCCTAAATCTGTTTGTCCGTAATGCTTTATTCACGCTCTGATTGGCTGACAGACAGCCCTGCTCCCTGCAGGTAACATGGGGGGGAGTGGGCCCGGGCCCGAGTGGGGGGAAAAGCCAGCTCACCATGGTGGTGGGGGGCGGGAACAGTGGGTCCAGCCCAACACAGCAGTGGCTGGGGGAGGGAAGGAGTGAGCCTCCTCCCCCACCCCTTGTCCCCTGCATCAGCCCCAAACCCATTCCTCCTGTCCCTGAGTGGGCCTGATGTGGGGCACTGTGGCATCAGTGGGAGCACTGTGGCACCAGTGGTGATGGTGAGGCCAGGGGAGGACTGGACCCAGGCCCAACGCAGGTAGGGTGGCAAGCCCGAGCTGGGAGATAAGCCGGCTTGCTGCAGCAGTGAGGGGTGGGGAGGGGCATGGGGGAGGGAGACAGTGGGCCTGGCCCAGCCCAGCCCAACATGGCAGCTGCAGGGAGAGGGGAGGAGCAGGCCACCTCCCCCAGTTGAGCCCAGGCCCACTGTTCCCTCACCCCTGCTCCCCCATGTCAGCCCTGAGCCCGCTCCTCCCATCCCCCTGCACTGCCGGGTTGGCCTGGGCCCAGTGCTCCCCCCTGCACCTCCGCCACAGCGGCCCAGCAATTGGCTAGTCACCACATACTTTTCCAAGCCCAGCTGCTATGCTATTTGTGTTCCGAGGAAATTAACCTCTAAGCAGTGTGGTGTGTGCGGCCACGCAGGCGCACTCATACCATGCTGCCAGGCACCTGTGCACCTGCACATCTTAGAGGGAAAGCTGATCAGGAGTGTATGCAAAAGTAGAGTTCAGAGAGGATAGGGTTCTTATTATGTATATATCTTTAGTGGCTTCCTGATTTTTATCTTCTTGAAAATAGGAGACATTATTCTTATGGGTAGCACAGTTTTAAGGATGTCACTAGGTTTACAAACACTAATTTAACATCTCATACAAAAGGATTACATCTAAATAATATGTCCTAGTTCAAATAAGATTATTTGTATCATAAAGGATAGAACTCAAGGGTCAAGACTTGTTTCCTGCCAAATACATTCTTTTTCCACAAGTATAAATAACTATTTTAAATGTAAAAAAAGTGTGATGATTGTTCAAATATATTCACTTTCAGCTATCTGTTTATGGGACAAAATTGTCATCAGAAGCATGCAGAGAACTAGGATTTTCCAGCAACTTGCTATGTAGTTCTTGCAGCCTGCTTGGACAGTTTAGCCTGAATCAACTGGATCCATTCTGCAGACAGTGTTGCCAAGAGGAAGCTCAATTTGAAACTAGAAAGGTATGTTTTGGACCAGATTTTATTATAACGTTTAAACAAGTAATCATAATATGTGCATTAGAGCCTCAGTTTCTTGGCAATCCAGTATAGAAAGAATCTGAATTTGCAGGTTTGGCATAGTTTTGTTTCTGAAGTAACATTCTGGTGTGGAGCACCTTTTGTTGTTTAATTACATACCTCCTGGTCACTGGACTAACACTGGTTGTCTTATAGTTGACACCATCGTCAGCTTTGTCTTGACGCGGAAGGACAAGTAGGTTTTGGTAGAAAAGGGTAAAACTGGAAAATAGCAAGAACTGATTTTATTTGTACTCTTTTTGGTGCTGTATGACCCAAATGTTATTGGCCAGGAAAGAATTTTCTATACTGTTTTTTAATCTCCATGGCTTGCAAATCCACAGGGTAGTTTAAAAATAATTTCTTATATTTTAAAAAAATATTGCTATGTCCAAAATTGATAGAGGCGCAGTATACATCACAACAGTAAGCCTAACAGTTTAAGTTTATTAAATTCCCCTTACCTTTTGTGTGTTTCTAATAGAGCAAGAAGTTTAACTGGGTTTAATATACCCACATATTCAAAAATGTCAGCATAGTTCTAGGAATTATCCCTGATGAGCCAAGGAAGTCAGCAGAAACATAAAAGACATTTTCTTGACTGGGTCTACAAGTAAGTCTCATTTCAGGCTGTTCAAAAGTATGAATGAAGATCGAATACATTAATCTTATATGCAACAGTATGTTAAGATTGAAGTGAGTTGACTTTGAATTTTCTTACCGTATGCTGACCAGGTATTGGTAACTCATTGAATCCCACTTGTGATGGGGATGGGGGATTACAGTTGTTCCCCATGAACAAGGAATTCATAGTGAGCACAGTTTACACTGATAAGTGTCTGTCCTTTACATGGCGCACATTGCTACTACTGATTGGATTTTTTAGTGAGGCCTTTGTGACAAATCCCAGCAAGGTTGATTGATCCAACCTTGGCAAAGCACCCACCATTTAACTTGACTGAAAAAGATTAAGTAAACTTAATTTTCTGTCATAACATGTTATTTACAAAGCACTTTTTAAGATTTTATGTGATGTTTATTTTGGCAAAGTGGAACAACTGGAAACAAGGTCTTTACCATGGAAAGTGTCATGCAACCTTCATTTGCAGTTTTACCAGGCTTGTTTTTGTTGCTTTTAGTTTTAAGCACCATTTTATCTCTTAAATCTCATTTTTCTTTTCAACTGATAACACATAGGGCTTCTTTCTTACATATTTTAATTAGACTATGTACTCTTCATTTTCATCATATGGATGATGTCAGGGCAGCTAGGATCTGGAACCGACTTCCAACAGAAGCGGTGCTGGCTCCTACCCTGGGGGTCTTTAAGAGGAGGCTAGATGAACACCTCGCCGGGGTCGTTTGAACCCAGTAGTCTTTCCTGCCATGGCAGGGGGTCGGACTTGATGAACTGCTCAGGTCCCTTCCGACCCTACCAACTATGACACTGCTAACTTACATGATCTGAACTCACTGCTAGCAATTTTGCATCTTAGCCTTTTATCTACACTCTTGTCAATGTCTGTCTTTGGTTATTCTTTTCTTTTATACTAATAAAGACAGAGTGCCAGATATATTTTAATTAAAGGGAGTCCTAAGATACACAGAAGACTAGTTTATTACCCAGAGAGTAGAGAACCTAATATGGAAAGAATACTAATGAATTAACTCTTTATGTGTATGGAACAGCTAAATGAGGGAAAACATGTAAATAGTGGGAAGACTTAGTAGTCATCAACAGTTAATCATAGTCAATATAATACAAGAAAAGGTTTCAGAGAATAAAAGAGTACAAACATACTAGCTTTCAGAGAGTCAGCATTTGGCAACTGGAGAAATCTAATAATTTATTGTACAAATAAAGGAAAATAGTAAGGGCTAGAAAATGTAAATGTCATTAAGGTGAGAGACTGGCTCCCCTGCTGGTCACAGAGTATGTTACTAAAACCATCTCAAACAGTTTATAAAGGAATGCTCAGTGAAAGGTTAAAATAATACATATAACGTTTACTTCCTGAAACAAATTAATTTTTTGTGCTACATGATATGTTGATACTTAGGTTTCTCAATTACAGTAGTTATTCCACCTCAGTATTGAAATGTGGAGAAACAGATTCTGACGAAACATTTGCATTCATCATAATGGGAGAGGTTCTGATTAGTATTCACAGAAATCCAGAGTGTTAGCATTTTTAAGGTTCTTCAGTAAAACAGTATACTATTTGTTCCCCAGTAGTGGGATTTTCACTTTTTTTTTTGCTGACTTTGATAGGAGTAGTTAGGTTAATGATTCTACGACAGGGTGCTATCAAATTATTTTAAGGGTGCCATGGCATACAAACGCCTACACATGATTCACAAGACAATCTCAGAAGTTTCCAACAGGAGTTCAAAGTGTCAAAAACATTCTGACCGGGTGGTCTTTCTTAGTGTTTTGCAACAAGTGAATAGCTTTATTATAGGGCTGTCAAATGATAAAAAATCTGATTGTGATTAGTTGCGTGATTAAAAAAAAATCAGCAATGAATTGCTATTTTAATCACATAGCTAAAAACTCAAGATTGTGCACAAAAAAACTCAAAATTATGCAAGTACTTTTAATGGTTTGGGGGTGGGGGGGTGTGTGTTGGGGGAGTTTG
>NW_005843152.1:253296-254166 GCF_000455745.1 Alligator sinensis | reverse complement strand
GAAGGTGGGGGGGGCGGTTTGGAGCCCAGGAACGGGTGAGGAGGTCCCTGCACACCCTGGCAGGATGCAGGGTACTGTAGGAGTGAGGGGCAGCAGCTGGGATGGGAGGCTGTGGTTTGGGAGTGAGGGGCAGATGCAGGCACAATGACCAGCAGGTAAGTCTGTGGAGGGGGAGGGACAGAGAGAGAGAGGGATGGGGGAAGGGGTGGATCGAGGCCCCCACAGTGAGGGAGGGAGTGGGGCAGGGGCTGAGTGAATGGGGCCGGGGGCGGGGTGTGGGATGGAGCTATAGGCTTTCATCCAGGAGCACGGAGGGTGGAGGGCTCCCCACCTCTGCATGCACCCCCAGGGGAGGCATGGGGGACACATACCCCCTGAATTTGTGTGTAGGTTGGAGGTAGGCTGCCTGCTGCGGACTGGGGCTCTTTGCCCTGAGAACCACATGCTGGCCATGACATGGGTCCCCCACCAGGTGGCAGGAGGCATAACATGGCATCTCTCAGCTCCCAGGGCAAAGGCAGCAGGGTGAAGAGCCCCAGCCCACAGCAGGCAGCTCGCCTCCACTTCTCCCACAAATCTGGGGTGGGGCACATGTTCCCTATGCTTCCTCTGAGGGTACACGCAGTGGCGGGGAGCTATGCCCCTGGATGAGCCGCCACAGCTCTATCCCACAACCCACCCTGGCCCCGAGGCCCCATTCAACCCAGCACCTCCCTCACAGTGGAGGCCTCAATCTGCCCTCCCCTGTCCCTTCCCTCACCCCTGCCCCTCCACAGACTTACCAGCAGGACGCTGCTCTACATGCTGTTGGGCTGTGTTCCTGGCTGCACGCACGCTCCAGCTGCTCACATGTGTCTCCCTATGTGCCAC
>NW_005843152.1:243835-253286 GCF_000455745.1 Alligator sinensis | reverse complement strand
TTCCTGCTGCAGCTGCCTGGAGCATGTGTCCAGTGATCCCAAAGCAGTGGTGATGATGGCAGAGCAGCAGAGCTCAGGTGTGGGCTCCAAAACCACATGCGTGATTGAGGCATTAAAAAAATGAATGCAAAACCAATTAACACTTTAATCACACATGTTAACAGCAATTAATTAACAGTCCTACTTTATTATTTTTCTATAGTCAAAAAGCAAGTAAAAGCTAAAAACTTGCACTTTCCAAGGAGGGTTTTCAATTTAAATAGTACCCACTGAGTTAGGTCAGTGTTAAAAATTTTTGAAAATCTCAGCTGCTTAATAAATTAATTTGTTTCTTAAAATGTGCAGTCATTTCTACAGTTACCCTTTTTCTTCCCTACAATAGTTCCTTTAAATACCATCTACATCTAAAAATGATATCAGTTGTGATATTAGCAACCCATTAGTTAATATTTTAAGTATCAGGTTAGATGGGGAAATGACAGTGGGAATAACCAGTGATCAATCTGCCTGCATACAAGCAAGTTTTCCTAGTTGTTCAGTAACCTCTTAATATTCAATATGCTCTGTATGCAGTATCTATGAGCCTTGATGCAGAAGGGTTTTGGTCAAAGGTCTTTGAATTGCATGTTCAGTGTGTTGAAAATTCAGTTTCAGGGAAGAAATCTTGTTATGGTAGACTGCTTTACTGAGACCTCTCTGTTATGTTAATTACAAACGGAAACTTGTCTAAATAAGGCAGAGTTATCCATTATCTTTGGTAGTATTTATCCCTCTTGACCCACTGACAGCTATTGTCAGATATCTGAGGTTAAGAAAATAGAACATTCTTTACAGATGATGATGCTTTCATCCTAATGTCATATTTTTGGATTTTTTTTAATGAATTTACTATGTTTAGGTCTCAGAATTCAACATGAATATGAATTATTCAAATGTCTTCCTACTTGCAGGCTTTCCAAAAATGAAATTAACTGAAGACTATTCAACTAATTAGTATTCTATATAAAATACTTCAACATCTCTAATATAATTTATGATTTAATCTCATAAAGTGATACTGCTCCTTAGTAAGCATTAATTACTTGCTTGAGATTCTACATATTTTGCTTTCACGTGGCACTGTATAAAGCAGGCATGTGCCCGCCTCTGTTCGATTAGGCGCTCTCATGCGGCCTTAGCCCGGACTATTGATCACGCCTGTCCTGGGCTTGCAGGTGGACCCCAAAGACTACCCCAGGTGTTGTCAGGGGCCCCCCTGGCCTCCCCTGCCACGACTTTGAATGTTACCTCAGTGGAGGGGCTCCCCTTCGAGGCAGTCTCCAGGGTTGTCGCGCCTCCCGGCAGTCACTCACAGGGCTCCGACCTCCCCTACACCCTGGCCACTCACCACCCTGAGTTGCCGGTCTTCGGGCCCCTTAGGCATTCTTAGTTTTACCCAACCTCTTCCCACGACTTGCCAACTACGTGCCAGAGTCTTCGGGCCTTGATGTATGGACCTGGAAGTCCTCGGACCTGGTCCCTCCGCTCTGAATCCCTAGCGCCCTGTACTAATCACCCTGTGACTTGACGTGCCAATCCCACCACCATAATAGCTAAAGTACTAAGCTACTGGGCCAGGAGGCCCCGAAGGGTGCCTCTGGTCTATAGGCCTCGTGGATTCCCCGGAGCCCGGGTTCCACAGCCCTGGCGGCTCGCCCTCCTCGGGTATTGAGTCCCAGCCTTTTATCCTAGGGCTATAGTGGGCCACGTCCGTCCCTTGCTCAGTCCCTCCTTGGGTCTTCCACTGCCCTCCGGTGAAACCCGATGGGACCCCATCGGCCACGCCCGTTACCTCCTTTCCACGGCTTTAACGCTGGCTCAGTCTTTGCTCCTCACGCCGGCGTGCTTCGACACCACTTTCTTCGTCTCTGTAACTGGCTCCTTCGCCAGTGCCGCTGCCGGTTCTGCTGCGGGTGCTGCTGCTGTAGCCTCTGCCGGCGTTGCTACCGACCTCTCTCTCAGCTCTGCAGTGATCCCTGCTGCAGATGTCTCCACCGGCTCCTCCGCTGGCGTCGCTCCCAGCTTTGCTGCCGCCTCTACTGACGGCGTCACTGCCAACTCCGTCAGCTCTGTGGCCGGCCTCGCTGCCGGCTTCTCTGCCGGCTTTCCTGCCTGCTCTGTTGTCGGTGTCGCTGCCAACCCTGTCAGCTCTACTGTCGGAGCCTCTCCTGACTCCGCCCCCGACTTCCCTCACTGCCTGGAGCAGCAGCTGAGCCCCTCCGGATGAGGGCTCTCTCCCCGAGCCTCTGCTCGTCTGCCGCCCCTCCACATCCTCAGGGCAGCTTTTTATTTCCACTGGGTGGCGTCTCCCGCCGCAGCTGAATATATGCGCGGCTGATCAGCCGTGATGGCGGTTTCACCGCGCGCATCTCCTCCTGCTCCTCGGGCTCTGCAGAAGGTAAGTGAGGCTCTCCTTTTGCCTGCGGCCTTCCTGCAACCCCAGCTCCCCTGGGACAAGGCACTTTATGACAAAGCAAAAAAATTGACAGTTTGTGATTTGCAGGTACAAATATAGGTAGACATTGCTGACCCAGAACTCTAATGTATATAAATACGTTCTTATTTGTAAAATGAAATGTTGTCAGGAAGGGAATAGAAAATAGATGGGAGAATGAAAGCTTCATAGACCAAACTGCTCTCCTACTATAAATGAACTGTAATTTCTGGAAAAGAGAGCAGCAAGATTTCTCTGACAGGCAAGGAAACTCCAGTTACAGATGGTCAACCATTTGATGAGGAATAAGACTAAACCAAGCTAATCTGAAATATGGGGCTAGGTTCAAAATTGACTTCTGAAACCAATAACTGTGTGGATATGAATACCTATTTGAAGTAGAATTGTGTAACGGGTCATTTTTTGTGGTACATAAATATATTCACTAAATTTGATCAAAGGCTTTGCAAGACTATTTCTCTGGTCTGTTAACATGACTCCCCTGGCGTACCTGCTCTCATTTCTTTACGGATTACTTCAGTACTGGAACTCTTCAACTCTGCATCTTTATATTACCATGAACTAGATAGTTCCAGGCACATACATCCAGCTGTCATTGTCTCAAAATCCAACAGTTTTATCTGTTTGTGTGTGACAAAGAGACTACCTAATTAAACTTAAAAAGAAAACCTTAACGTTATTGGATGTTTGATTGTAAAAGGTATTAAACGTCTTTTGTATCAAATACTCTGTGTGTAAGAAAACTTCATTTTAGCATTTCATGTAGCATTTTATCTGAAAATATAAAATTGGGTATAAAGTGCTTTAACTACCTTGTTTTAATATTTTTAGAAATATGGCATGCAAGACAGACCAGTATTTACAGTTAAGTAGGTTTGCATGGTTAGAGCCAATACATTTAATTAATGTGTGTGTTGTGGAACTATATTTCTGAGGCTGGTCATATCTGTGATATTTTATTTCTTAGGTCTGTCTGTTTTCAACTCCAAATTTGCAGAAACTTGATTATGCATCCTGGGTCAAGTTACAGCCCCATTGAAAGTGTTGGGGCCAGGATTATTTTATATAAGCAGTCACACAGACTTTGGAGACCCTTTCCAATGTGTGAAGCTTAGTGTGAGTAAGACATTAAGCAGTCAAAACTTTATAATATTATTCGTAATATTTTTGTAAATGTCCATTTCAGAAAAGTTGCTAAAATTGGATATTATTGAGAGATTTAAATTCAGAACTTAAAGGGATATCAGGAGATATAGTCCAGTGATGCTTAACCTAGAATCTTCAGATTAGATCTGTCCCATAGAGCCATATCAGCTGGCCCATAGGACTCCCCACAGGTCTGGAAATTGGGCAGTGGAGGAACAGCATTAGTGTTAATTGCTGTGACTCCAAGAACCATGGCAGTGAACACTGCTACTGCTCCTCTGCCAATTTCTTGATCCATAGGGAGCCCCATAGGCATGAACGACTGGTGCCTCCTGAGACTGGAGGAATACCATGGCAGTGAGCAGGGACCACCTGCAGCCATTGGTGTCGGGAGTGGCGAGCAGGGATGCCTGCAGCCGCTGGTGTCAGTGTCAAAGGAGGGGGTGGTGAGTGGGCACTGGCCACATTGGTGACGAGGGGATGGCGATCGGCAACCTCCCATAGAAGCCGACAGCGGCTTCAGCACCGGCCAGTCTCCGGTGGGCAAGCGCCACCCCCCAAAAAAAGCCGCCAGCGGCTTCAGCACCGGCCAGTCTCAGGGAGGAACACATGCCTCTTTGTTTCCCCCTTACACATCATCTATGCCCGTAGGACAGATGACGCTGCCCTGGCCCACCCCACACCATTCACCTGGCCTGCGGGGCCAAATGGTTAGGCATCACTGAGACTGTATATTCTGTATATAGTAAAAGACAAATAGAGGTCATGTGAGGTGCTGTTTGATACTGTAGTGAAAGCTAATCTGTTTATATTGGTGAACCTGGCTACATTTCTGTTGTTTGGGTTTCTTAGCAATGTTAGGGTTCAGTGTCATCTTGATTATCTCTTTCTCTTTCTTTAATTTACACTGCTGCCTCCTTGAAGAAATCTGAAACAAGCCATGTTTGTGTTTTGGAGAAGACTTATACCAGTTTGATAAAGCCAATAGGCCTAGGTCAAAATGGTTAAATAAAGTAATCTTTGATTAACTAAAGAAGTGATTATGCTAGGGTGGATGTATTTATAAATTGGATAAGAAAGTACATAGTAGGATTAACATTTCAGGCATTTTTTTTAGCAAATAGTGAGTTGTTTTATCATAATCGGTATGGATCAATACTAGATACAGATTTTAAATAATATTTCAGAAGTTTTATTCTATTAAATTTGTGTTTAGGTTCATTGTTTGGATATGTACAATCTAAATTCACTGCATTTTTAAAAACTCAGTGTCACGGCAGGGGTCCTACAGGAGGGCCATGATCTCCTCAAGGCCCCCTTCCCGTGCCAAGTTGGCCCAAGGGCACCCTCAGATTCTCGCCCGCCACGTCTTTGATGTTCAGATATATTAGGGAGGCTGCCTTACGTCTTCTTGGACTCGGTTCGCTATAACCTCTGGCCCCGTGGACTCCTGGACCCCTCGTGGCTCCTGTCCTGAAAATGGGTGCTTTGGGGCACCCTAGCCTTATGGGCTATGCGTGGCTCCAACCACCCCTTTTACCACGCCCCAAGCCTTGCAGCTGGAATAGATGTTGTTCGGTCTCTCTCTGTCTCCACTGCCTCCCTGGCACTCAGGCTCTTGGCAGTCCTGTCTCTCAGGGCCTTCTCTGTAAAGCCACCCTCCTCTCAGGGCCTTCTCTGTAAAGCCACCCTCCTCTCAGGGCCTTCTCTGTAAAGCCGCCCTCCTCTGGAGCTCTTCTACAATGCCGCCCTCTCGGGGCTCACCATGCCCGCACTGGGACTTCTCAGCAATGCCCCCTCTCTGGGGCTCACCGCGCCCGCACTGGGGCTTCTCAGCAATACCCCCTCTCCTGGGGCTCCTCAGTAATGCTGCCCCTTCTCTGGGGCTGCCGTCTGTGCACCCCCAATGCTGCGCCCTTGCTGGTGCTGGGGTTCTCACACTGCCATGAGATCCCTATGAGGCCTCCTCCAACCCCTAGTAGCCTCACCCAAACCACCGGTGACAAACAGTAACACAAACACAAGCCCATAGGCTATAACATAAACAGAAGCCACCCAGCTATAATCACGCACAAGCCTACTGGAGATTCTTCATCTCGCAGCCGTGTCAGACACGGCTCCTTCATCAGGCTTAGCTTCTCTTCTCTCCCACAGCAGAGAGCTCCTTCCTTCTGGGCTGCTGGCAGGGAATTGCCTCTGGCCTCAGCTCCTAGAGTTTATAAGGGAACCAGACCCTGCCTCTTACAGTCAGCTGACAGCTGGCTGGTGTGGGTCGCTTGCTAGCTCCAGTTGCCCTGGCAACCAACAGCTGGGCTCCTTACTCACTGCTAGGGCTCTTTCTCTAGCAGTTTCTCCTCTTTAGGAGCAGAGCACCTAAGTGCCCTGTGACACTCAGGCTCTATCTTTCTCTGCAGACCAACCAGTGGAAGTCAGTGGTGGGAAGTGGGTATCTTCAATAGATGAGTACTAGTATCAAAAAACCTACCTTTAAAGTTGTTGTGGTATTTTGTAAATTAATTCCATAATTATTATTATTCAATAGGATAGTGCCTAGCCTCAGATTAAATCTAACTATGATAAATCCTTTAATGGGTTGGTATTACAGATTTTCAACCCTGTATGTTTAATCTATAATCTGGTTTTAAAAAAATTCTAATAATTTTATATTGGGGAAACACCAAGAAGTTTTTTTTTTAGGAAGTTGTAACGACCGCTTGCTTTCACTCTTGCAAAATTTGGGGAAAAAAAAAAAGAAGAATTTCAAATGCTTTCTAGACTGATATCGTACATATTTTCAAATTAAATAATAAATTGGCTTACCTGGGATATTTTTGCCAGGCAGATGGAAGGCCATTAGTTTGCTTTATCACTGTAGTGAGGACACTGCCATGGAAAAATACTTACCTAGAGGAAGAGAGGCATGGAGCCAACGGGACACTGCCAGGAACCAGAAGTGCAGCCAGAACAGGGCTACTGAAAGAAAAAACACCACACCAGGGAAAGAAGAAAAAAACCTGCCCCAGGCCAAGGGAGAGCTGGGAATGGTGCCGGCACCGGCATGGACCCGCTTTATGGCAGCATGCTGACGCTGATTAGTCAGCCGGCCCCCTGCGGGAAGTATAAAAACCATGGCAGACAAAGATTGGAGAGGACTGGATGCGAGTCCTCCGGAGGACCCAGAGCAGCCCAGAGCTGTTTGCAGCCCCTCAGAGGGCATCTGGTGGCATCCCCAGGAGGGGCCAGAGAGGAATAAGTTAATCCCAGGAGAGCATAACTACTTACCAGAAATGGAACACTGGATCCCGGACTCGGCCAGCCAGGAGTGGGACAACGTCCAACCTAAAGAAGAGAGAGAAAAGGATTCACACCAGGAGGAGACAAAAACACACCAGGGAACAAGGTAATCCAGCCCAGTAAAAGTACAGGCCAGTTGCTTTACAGCCTAAAGCCAGAAGATGCACCATCCAAACCGGACTTGACTGACTTAAGGGGGACAACAGATAAACCTATGCTGTGATGAGCACTAGTCGAGGGCTGGAATTAACATCTGGTTGGCATAAGGCAGGGTATAGGGGAGGCAGAGCCCCAAGGCAGAAAGCAGGATGGAAAGATTGAAGAGGGGACCCAGGAAAGGCAGGACGCAAGATCTTCCTCCCAATAACGAATTTATTCCAACAAAGATGTGGCAGGAGAGAATCCGTAGGGACCACCCAAGATGGGATGGCAAGCTGTCAACCATTAAAGGGACGGCGGCGCCTGAAAAGCCAGTTCCGGCAAAACCTGCTAGTGAGCGGCACAGGAGGTTACAATCATATAATAACAGTAGCAGAGTATAGGTAGATTTTGTTCTTAATAAATTCTCTTGATAATTATGCAAGACTTTTAAATCTGTATTTGATTTTTTTTTTTTACTGAAAACACTATATTTGACTTGTAGCATATTTACACGCAGCTATTTTTCTTTGTGTGCCTTTGTAAAACTTGTGCTTATCCAGAAAGCTTACAGTCTAACAGTAAATTTTTGGAAATTTATTCAGGTGCTTAACTTTAAGCATGTAAAATATTCCCATTGATTTCAAAGAAGCATATTGTTTGCATTGTATTGATTGCTACATATTGAATGACTACTCTCAATGGCCATAAAAATAGCTTCCGTAAGCATTTTAAGTAATTTATAGATGTTTATATTATGAGCTACTAAAATGTTTTTTTGGTTTTAGCTTCAACCCTTATGGAAAGTCCACACTTAATTTCAGACTAATTCACGTGCTGCCTTACACAGCAAGAAAAAAGAAGCCAAACTAATTTATAAAGCTCCTTTGTAAAGCTCCCTAAAATGTTCTTTGCAGTGTAACAGAGTAACAAATTACCTTAGTCTTTTTGTGAGTCCCCCTGAAATGTTTCTTTTTTTTAATCTTGGCAATACCAAAATATAGTACTTTTACTTTCAAAATAAAATGACATTACTTTCTTGCAGCATTCAGAATTCTCTGAACAGAAAAGTAAAAACTGGTGCATTTGTCTGTGCCTTTGTTTTGTTTTTAGTCTTTGCTTCATAATAGCAAAATAAGGAAATGCCATTAAATGAAGACAATATGCCATTTTGTGGTAAACATTAGGAATTTACTGCCAAGGATATTTCAAAACTCTGTGGCTGGATAATTCCATGACCTATACTTAGATATAAACAAAAATAAAGGATAATTTAGCTCAGGCTCAGAAAGAACTTAGACATGCACTGAACAGTGTGTCAGTGGAATATGAATTGTCTTTTTGTTTTGAGAACATGGTGGTTACCTTCTTCAATTATCAGGGTCTTGATCCGGGAAAGCATTTAATCGCTTTGCTGTATCAATTTTTAGATGTATTCTTATCCAGTCTGTCCCAGGGACGCTGGGGTTAGAAGGGTACCCCGGGGCCGGACCAGGGGGGGAGTAACCACCTACTTACCCCACACAGAGGCCGGAGCGAGTAGGGACACGCGCACGGGGAGACCGCCACCGCGGTTTGTGAGCCGCGCTTATATCCAGCTGGGGCTGGGCAACGCCGGCGAGAGACGCCGCCCGGCTGAGATAAAAGGCGGCCCCGGAAGCAGGGCCAGAAGAGAGGCGGGGGAAGCCCGCAGGGAACCCCGAGAGCGGGACCCATGCCAGCGAGGCACACACATCCAGCCCGGAGGGGCCAGCCGAGACGGCGGCGCTAACTGCAGCAGCTGCCGGGAGAGCAGCAGTGATAGCAGCACCAGCAGCGCCCGGCGGCGGCAGAGGGGCCTGCCGCATTGAAGAAGCCGGGAGGGAGAGCTGCGGCTACAGCCGTGAGGACCGCGCTCTTTAAGGGGCCGTGGATAAAAAGGAAGAGGACGTTGGCAGCCCGACGGGAGGAGGAACTGGATACAGTCACAGCAGGAGTGCGGGTGGCAGGAACAGTGAGGTAACCGACTGCGGACCCCGCGAAGGAAGTGACAGACGGGCCGGCGGGGAGCCGGCAGCGGACTCGGCGAGGAGAAGATAGATCGTCTGGGACAAGACTCCCAGGGAGAGGGAGTCAGGAGCCCAGAGAGTAGGCGCCCAGGGAAGTCGGTGGCCTTAGGCCTCCAGGCAGGTCGGTAGCCGGAAGGGGGGCCCATCGGTCGGGACTTGGGCACCCGGGTTAGAGCCTGGGCTAGGCGAGATATATGAGTTGGAGTTTTAGTTTTAGTTTTAGCTCGGGCTTACTTCGGGGCTAGCACGGGGTTGTAGTGGTGCTGAAGTCTCGGGACCCCAGGCAGTTCAGGACCGAGAACGCGGCTGGGCCGCCTGAGGAGGGGCGCTT